>NC_092213.1:18132362-18153385 GCF_043381705.1 Parasteatoda tepidariorum
GCTTGTCCAAATGTCACGTGTGACGAGCATTGACGTTACAAATGCAAATATCATACGCAGTTTCAACTATCTTTGCAAACTGTGTTGAATATTTGCAGTGTCATTATTAAAACTTTTATATTTTTGGATAATTAGTTATTGTTTCGATAAAACCATTCGTTTGGTTTAGATATCAATTTTATTTATCAATGCACAAAAAAGAAGGTAAGCATTAATGATATGGATTAGTACAGCCCGCGACAAAACTATAGCACACTTTGTATTTTTTTACGAAAATTACAAAATTGACCAATTTTGACGAAAATTAAAATTGACCCATTTTGAACCCAATATGGCGAACCTTGCAAAAAAACACCAGGCCCACCCATCTTATTGATCAAGAAGCAGTAAATCTTTAGTAACTTTACTTATTATATCTACTTATGCATAATTACTTATTATTTAATAATAAGGTATTTAAATTTCAATATTAATATATTTTTCATAAAACTATTGTTACATAATGTACTATTACTTTAATAAATGTTTAAAATCATAAAATAAATGTACAAACACAGTATCTAATAGAGTTTTATTTTAATTAACAGAAAATTACTTTTGCGGGGGTCGATGGAGATTTCGAAAAATTATGTAGGGGTCGATAATCAAAAAAGTTTGGCGACCCCTGGGTTAAAGGAATCAAAACTAAAATAACTGAACTAATACGTTTAAAATATTTTCATTGAGAATAATGAACAACAAAACTGAGTTGAAGCAGTCAAGATTAAATCGATTCGGCGATCTTGTTCAAAATTGTTCTTCTGTCCCTATTGCTTAAACCACTCTGCTCTTTACTGCTCTATTACCATTTGGTGCTTAGACCTTGATGAAGGTTATTGTGTATAAAACCGAAACTATAGTACGTACATTTATGTATTTTCATTTGTGCTTTATTCATGCAGTTTTTTTTTTTTTAGTAATAATGTTCATATGTTTTTCAGGGTTAGCATGCACAGAATTCATTTGCGATTTATCTGGTAAATGTATTCCGTGGACAAAAACCTGCGATGGAAATGCTGATTGTACAGATGGAACGGATGAAGGACCCCTATGCTATACGGCATGCAGAAACAATGGGAATTGTTCGCAAAAGTGCAGTAAAACTCCGACTGGATCAAAATGTTCTTGCAATTCTGGCTACGAGTTAATGGATGACGGAGTTACTTGTAAAGACATTAATGAGTGTTCTATGCCAGGATACTGCAGCCAGCTTTGCAACAATACGATAGGTGGTGTCGAATGCAGCTGCGTTGATGCATACGTCTTGACGCAAGATCGCAGAAAATGCATGCCAAATGGCGGTCAAGCGACTTTAGTATATCTGCTATCTGACTCAATAGGAGGACTTCAGATGAGCACTAACTATCATACAATGTTCTATAGCGATGAAGGTGGGGATATGCGTGGTTTGGACTACGATGCAGAGGAATTCAAGTTTTTTTGGACTGACTGGAAACTCGTAAGTAATGTTTTCTGTTCCAAAAGTAGCAATTCATTATAGAGATAATATGACTCAGGAGATAGAGCTCTAGCCTCCCGATGAGATCACCCAGGTTAGAGTACCAGCGATGGGTGTTTATTACGAATTTCGTACCCGGCTTACACCGACAACAGTGTTAACGTAAAATATTCTCAGTGGTAGATGGATAATGGGTTAGAATCCCCTTATTCTTGGGCTGACCGAGAAAGGTTTTCGTAGTTTTCTTCTCCTTGTAACGCTGCAAATTAGTTCCATCAAAAAGGGCTCTATTAAGACGAATTGAGCTCAATATTTGATCCAGGAGTTCCCTTATCTTTCTGAGTTGGGCTCAAAATTACAAAGCTGCGGAGTTGAGCATTGGTAGTTATAAACTCAAAATTGGGTCGGCCACTAATGCACTAATGTAAGGAATTTCACCGCTAAAGTAATGAATTCCATTAATGTTATGAATTTATAAAATTTAAGAGAAACCACTAATGTTATGAATTTTACTATTGTTACGAATTTATAAAATTTCAGAGAAATCGATAATGTTATGAATTCCTCAAATGGTATGAATTTATTAAATTTCAGAAAAAATTATCAAAATTGCATATTTTAATTTTTGTTATAGAAATTAGTTCAATTTACAGCACTTATCGCCTGTTGATTAATACTATGAAATAAAAATTGTTCAGGTTCCGTACCTTATTAAAAGCTATAAATGATAATGAAATTCACTTTAGTTAAATAACCAAACTTGTCTACAAAAAAAATTGGAACTACATTTTCGTGAACTATCTAGACCAGCGGTTCCCATTTTTTTCTGCTACGGAACCCTAAATAATCAATTTTCTTCCAGTGGAACCCCGACTTCATAATTAAAGTAAATAAAGACAATTAAGTTCGTATTAACTATTTCCTTATTATATATTCCATTAAAAGACTACTTTGTTTCTACTTTTAGAACTTTTTTATATTTAAAAGAAAACGATGACTGAAATCTTTTCATCGTTTTATCATTACTCATCTTATATTAGGTTTCATGTTCGGCAGTTGAATTCTCAATCTTAGAGATGAAGTTGCCTAGTTAAAATTTTGTATTCATTATTATTAGGAAAAATTTGGTTATTTAAAAATTCAGTTCTTTTATTTTGATTTGCAATTATTTTTCTATTAGTATTGCAATTTTTTTTTATAAATGTATGTCCTTTTTTTAAGTTCTCATAATTGTTAGAAAAATTTTGAATAAATCTATAAATTACACAATAAAAAGACAAAAAAGAAAAGAAAAGAGAGAACTCTAATATAGCCATTTTTTAATACTTGGAGAGGCGAATTAACGAGCATTTATTGCTTAATAAAAAATATGATAATAAGAAAGCATTAATCAATAAGTCATTATAAAGATATCACAAAAAAATAATATGCAAGTTCTGCATAGCTACAATGGGGAAAAATTTGGTATCTGCTAGAAAAATGAGATCTATCATACACATTTCAGTTGCCTGAAATAAGGACGCAATATTAAAGGTAACCTTTTTTTTTTCATATGCGGACATTTGCTTTCAGGTAGCTGAGGCTGTGTGGACCACCCACGGTACCATCTAGTAGACTACCCATGGACCAGACTACCAACCAATCAAAGATACAATACAATAAATTTTCCATTAAAATGTAGATTTTTTTTCGAGTTAAACTATCTTAGAACATCGCAGAACGTTCCGTTAGAAAAGTTTTGATATGCCTTATTGCTTTCCTGCTTTTAATAATCTAAATTTTATTGGATTAGGTTTGGAACTGATAATCAGATTTTTTTGATCGAATAGTTCAATTTATTCGGATAAATTATGAAAAAACACAAATCTTAAAGCATGATAGAGTTAAAAAAATTGATCAAATGACATTTTTTACTTTTGCACAAAATATTAAATTAAAAATGCATTTGAAACATTTTTTTTTTTTTGCAGAGCACTTTGAATAGTTATGCCCCAATAACGAACGAAAGAATCACCTTGCTAACGACCCCCATACGGCCAACATCCGTGAAGTGGGACTGGTTGACCAGAACTTTCTTTTATACCAATGATGATGGGTCTATAGTTGCCTGCAACGAAAGTGGTAAATATTGTGCAACAGCCATACTAAATGCAGGTTATTTCAGTAGCGGTTTTGATATATCACCAAAGAACGGGTAAGATACCATTTGTCTTTCCATTTACTTTATAGTTCAACCTCAAACATAATATAAAATAATAGTTAATATAAAAACTCATTTGCTGGTGAATTTTCATGTCTAGCTGGTTTTGAAAACAAGCGCTTATTTTATGAGTGCTCTAAACATGCCGTCTTTTATTACCATTTTCATATTTTTTTTTTGAAATTATACTTCTTATGCGACTTCCAACAAGGTTGCGTTAACCGTTTAACGCTACATTGGCCGGGAAATCACGTGGAAGGATCCAGTTTTCCCTCATTTATTTCCATATTGTTTTGGTTCTCACTAGCATAAAAATAATAAAAGTCATAAAAGTATTGTTTTTCTATAAATATTTTTTTAGTTTGCTTTGATACACATATAATTTAATAGGATAGTATTTTTTATTTTCAAATTTAGTGGATAACAATTGTAAAAAACGAGTGAAAACAAACCCACGGACAATGCGACGGATTTAAGGTTATGTCAAGGTACGTCTCTTGTGAATATCAATTGACTGTTAGGTTTTCTCTTCTGAAATTACATTATGACGCATTCACATACATTATTAGTACAAATACATTTTCCAGGACGAGACGATGAGGCAACCACAAGCACTTCCACTGGTTCAAGAGGTCCACGAGAGAAAAATGCACAATATTACCGTGATTACAGAGCACGGAAGCGAGCGGAGCAGGAAAAAGAATCGTTAAATAGAACTAGTGATCCTTTTACGACTGCTGATTCTTCTACAATTAACGTAGTGGGTTGCGAAGTTTAACTTCTTCCGCGCGGAGGGACTCCATGCACTATTTTTTTTTTCTTTTTTTTTTTTGTTTGATCTAAGCAAATTTTATATCAAGTATCTTTCCGCTTTAGTTTCTATTTAGGTATTTACTTTATTTACGTCGCACAAGAGCTGCGTTATTTGGCGATGATCTAGGAAACATCCCTGAAGATGAAAAGAGGACATGCCATCACAATTTTGATCCTCTGCAGAATTGATAGCTCCCCCGCTTTGGTAGCTCGATGACCTGCGTGTGAAGTCGATCACTACAAGGTAAAACAGTTTAAAAAGGACAGATACCACGCATCCTCAGTCCCTACCAAGGCAGATCGAAATGGACACCTACCGCTTTCCGACCACAGCCAGTGATGCGAATCCATCAGAATTTTTGGTCTTTTGACCAATATTTCAAAAGCCTTACCACTAGAGATCTGGATCAAAGTGACATTTTATGTGCACTTTTGAATCATTTGCATGTAATGGTGTAGAAAACAACTTTAAAATAAATTAACAAAACAAAGAATTATGCATTAAAACATAAACTTACCTACCACAAGGAGAAATGTTCGCAAAAAGCGTAGAAAGTTGATAGACATATCATTGTACGCCACTAAGTTGAACTCTAAACACTTCTAACGTACATATGACAAATTTTCTCTTTAATTTCAAGTTGTATAAATCCAGAATTCAGAGGCCTATCCTTGAAACCACATTTGGAGCTTGATTTTTCAAGGATTTTCGTAGTCATGAATTTGACCCAGCTGGAGCTGGATCGCAAAGGATCGGCAACAACAACACCTAGCAATACTGCAAGTGTAATGCTTGCTGATTTATAGAGTCTTAATTTTTCTGAGCTAATCTAGGACGTTTAAAGCTAACGCGCATCATAATGCAAAGAGTCTACAGTAATTATGTCAATACTCATGTGCCCTGCTGCGACAATCTGATTCCTAGCATGTAACTATCGAATTAGTGCTCCATCGATGTTAAGCATACGTATCGTAAACTGGTTTCCTGATAATGACCTATAAATGTTTTCCTAATAACTAGTAAATGTTTTCCTAATAACTAGTAAATGTTTTCCTTATGACTTATAAAGTTGTCATTATAACATATAAATGTTTTCCAGATAACCTGTATATGGTTTCTTGATAACCGATAAATGTTTTCCTGATGACCGATAAATGTTTTCCTAATGTGACCTATAAAGATCTCATACAACAACGCCCCCTATAGTTCGTTGCGATCGCGATTATAAAAGCAAACAGGCTATAATTTTGAAACTTCTTAAGGATGATTGTTCTCCAGACTAAGGTTTTTACATTTATTTTCAACAACTTGCATTTTAAACTTTTTTTTACGTAATGTGTTTGTTCTAAGAATAATTTTATGTTCCTTTTATGATTAACTTATTCATAATTACTCTCTTGGCCATCAATTTTAATATGTTTATGAATAATGAAGAAGGAAGATAATTTTAAATAATTTAATAATAATTTCTGCTGTCTTGAGAAACGTATAATCCTAGAAATTAAAAATCAATCCAGCCCATTGCATGACAAGAAAGCAAATATCAATTGATGAAGTTTTTGCAAACCATAAGTTGAAATGTTGTGGTGTTTATAAAAGTCTACCAGTAAAAAAAAATTAAATAAATAAATAAATGAATTATGGGAAACCAATGGTTGCAATAATACGGTTACAGTTTACTCTCCTTTGTAATTAATCATCATTATACCCTTTTTCATTTAAAACTTTGTTAAATCAGCATTTTTATAACTATGTTTGTTTTAGGATAATGTTTTGGAGTATATGGTATGTGCTTCTAATTAATCTTCATTATAGCCTTTTTTATTCAAAACTTTGATAAATCAGTGTTTTTCAGTAACTAAATCTGTTTCAGAATATTGTTTTGGAGTATATAGAATGTTCTTCTACTTAATCGTCAAATTATCCTTTTTTTATTCAAAACTTTGATAAATCAGTGTTTTTCAATAACTATATTTGTTTTAGAATATTGCTTTGGAGTATCTATGTATATATTTCTCATACACGGCACCAAAAAAAAGCCTCATTGCAACTCCCCGAATGGCAACGTTAGAAAATCGACCAATGATTGCTGCTAAAAATGTCACATGGCAAATCTAGATGAGGTGGCTCAACATATAGCGCTTTTAAAAACGAAAACAATAACCAGAGTGAGCATTATCAGATTGTTCAATTCAGATTCATGCCCTAAAAACATGATAATATTTAATTTAAACTCAATTAGGAATTAATTAATTTACTTTATTTTCTTCATATATACAGATAACAGTCGGCAAAGAATTCTGTTAGGTTAAAAAACATTTCGCTAAAAAAAGAACGAATAAAATAAACAAAACAAAGAAATAAAAATAAACAACTTAAAAAATATAAATGCTGTTGCCAGTCATAGAATTTTCTGAAAGTTAACTTAGCAACATAAATCAAAATGACATAGAAGCGCAACTAGATCAAAATTATGATACCTGAGCGCTTGACGTAACAAATCCTTCAATTCTAAAAGTGTTGTATCGCCAAATGCCCAAATTAACAATTGTGTTCTTAAAGAAATTCTATAAAAAGTTTTAAATAAACAACCTACTTCTACAACTGCTTCTTGAAGAACTTGGCTCATTGATTAAAAATATTGTTTTAATTTTACAGTACTAACTTTACTTCTACTTTCATTATTGCTATGACCCTCTTTCATTACATTTTACAACTTCATGCTAAATTTGAGGACTTTAAGTTGTTTTGTGGTTGAATACTGACATTTAGAAATGTGTACATAAAAAAAATAATATTTAGAGGTTAAGAGTTGCCTCAGAAAAATTTGAATTGTTGACATTGAACTTAACAATGGAAACAATCGTTTTTGTGAAAAATTGAATTGTATTGTTGACATCAAAACTAAAAATATTGTGTTTCAACTTAACAATACTACCTTAATTTATACTTTAGAATTGCCTCGGAGAAATTTGAATTGTTAGCAATGACTTAAACAAAAAGTTTTATTTTAACTGACAAATACTATATTATAATTTTAACTTTTTCTATGACTATACTCATTTTCTTACTCTTTTCTTTGTTTTTTATACATTTTATATTTTTGTGATAAAATAAAAAACTTATAGTTGTTCTGCTTCTGAACACTGATGAAAACACAAAATGATGGGCTTCATCAACAATCAAAAATATATACGTTTATTTCACAAATTCTATATTATTAGGGTGGCGCCCTTCAGAGAATTAAAAATACAAAATTATCTTCATGGAAGCCAATGCTTTACTTCCGGCGTTCAGTGGCAGACTACTATTTCATATTATTTTACAACACATGACTTTAGCCCTCTGGTGGGAAAGACTTTAAAACAAAACTTACAACAGTTACTTTTCTCAACAACTGAAATTTAGAATAGTGTGATTAAGCAAAATATGTGAACTGTTAGCTTTTTCAAATTAATATTGAAATGTACAGGTTTGGAATTTTCTGCAGTGAAAAGTTTTCGGAACTTCAGTATTCAAAAAAGTATACAAAAGCTAGACGTTAAGAACGTATCCAATGAGCGAGCAAGGCGAGCATTGGATTGCGAGCAATCCGAAAAGGACTGCGAAAGCAGTTCCGGGGGTTGACGAGCGCCAGCGAGCAGGTGGCGAAGCCTCCTAGTATAGAATATTCTTCTACTTAATTGTAATTATATCCTTTTTTATTCAAAATTTTGATAAATCAGTGTTTTTCAACAACTATATCTGTTTTAGAATATTGTTTTGGAGTATATAGAATGTTCTTTTACTTAATTGTCATTATATCCTTTTTTGTTCAAAACTTTGATAAATCAGTGTTTTTCAATAACTATATTTGTTTAAAGATAAAGTTTTGGAGTATATCGAATGCTGTTCTAATTAATTATAATTATATCCTCTTTTATTCAAAACTTTGTTGAATCAGCTATTTTCAATAACTATATTTGGTTTAGGAAATTGTTTTGGAGTATATAGAAAGTTCATCTAATTTATCGTCATTATAATCTTTTTTGTTTAAAGCTTAGTTGAATCAGCGTGCTTAAATAACTATTTTTATTGTTAGAATAATGTTTTGGAGTATATGTAATATGCTTCTAATTAATCGCCTTTCATCAATCATTTAAAAAAATTTTAAATCAGCTTTTTTTAAATAAATATCTTTGTTTTTAGGATAATGTTCTGGAGCATATGGAATGTTTTTGCACGGTCCCAGTGGGGAATAATAGAGAGAGCAGATTTAGATGGAAGTGAGAGAGTAGTAATAGTGACGAACGATTTGTATTTTCCATCCTGTGTAACTGTCGATGAAGTAACAGAGAGAATTTACTGGGCAGATTTAAAAACCTTTGTTGTTGAATTTGCTGATTTTGAAGGCCGTCAAAGGTCAGTCTAACCCAATTATACTTAAAATCCAAAAAGGAAGATAGTGTTCTATTGTTAATTTGCGTATAATTTTGTAAATATTCTTTTTATGAGTCTAAATATCTCAGACGGATCCTAAATAAACTGTTTAATTAGTAAATTTGCAAGAAAGTCTTATAGTTCTAAAGTAATTAAGAAAGAATTACATTAGAACTATGCGCCTAATGTTTTCTTACGGAGGACTTGGTTTGATGACATTTTTGCCGACTTGGCGAGATTTGGTGACCATTTTGGCATGAAATGATTGTTCTGAAAACTAGAGTTTCAAAGCGATAGGACCAATACTTACGTAGTTCGCGAGAATCGTATTGTAAATTCCGGGGCTTCGTCGCTAAGCCTATATAAATAGGAGTGCCCTTCCCTGAGAGAGTATTGAGATGATCCTCGACTCAGGAGTATACCATCACCAGATTACACTAGTATTCTAGGCGTATATCAAGCCTCCACCTAAGGGCAAAAGTCGCCTAAGGGCAAATTAGAGAGATAAAGGAGTCAGATGCCCACTCATATCAAGTCAAATCAGTGAGAGAGTGTTAGTCTGTTTGTTGACTGTAATGGTGCTCTGATTTGAAAGTCTGTTGTGAGCTCATTGAACCGTCAGAGGCTGTAAACAGTGTGTTTTACACTGTTATTTGAGCTGTAATTGCGAGCTAGAAATAGTTGTATTTTATGGAAGATTCTGCTAATAAATTTTTGGAGTCGTAAGGTGTCATTCATTTCCAATTAGCACGAACCTCTGTGCTCAATACAATAGAGTATACTTTGCGCTATGTAGACGAAAGCAAAAAAACAAGCTGAATAAAGCGTAAATAAAAATAAAATGGACAATTCTCAGGGTTCGTCCATCCCTACAAAAAATTAAAAACTGGCATCAACTTTGTTATAAAGAAGCCAAAAATTTATTAATTTTAGTTTCCACTATCGAAAATTAAAATTTCATATGCTCCACCTTCGGATCTGCATATATTCAGAAAGAGGATATAAAATATTCCATTTGCCACAAGCATAAGAATATAAAAAAACATTTAATAATAGTGTTACCACTTTTGAGAATTAACCCTAATTCTATGAACAAGAACCTTTTTTATTGTCTTAACACCAAATTACAGTAGAAAAGTAGAGAAACAAGAGGACAGAAGAACAAGCTTGAACAAATAATAATAAATCGGGTAATAAAAAACTGGTGTCGGGGATTTTGGCTTAAACTCCACAGTGCAAAATATCAAATTAGAATATATTTTCAAATATTGGGAAAGGATAGACCATAGGTTTGAGTCTTCTTCTGCTAAAATCATTCAATGCTGCTTTTCATCTACTGTCCTTCGCATTCCATATTTTGAATAGTTCTAATAATGTAGACAACGTATCTGTGCAATTTCAACAACTTTTTTTCTAGAAAAAAATATTCTCATAATTAAAATGATAATTCTTTTTTGGTTCGTTGTTGCATAAAATTTGTATTTGTGCAGCTATTTTGATAAAATATTTTTTACTTTTTGAAATTTTGGGAAAAGACACGCCAGACATGGTAAATAATGCCATTATGAAACATCATTTATGCTCAATTTTGTTTTAATTCGTTTATTGAAAATATTTTCCAACATTACTTCCTAATGTAATCTAAAAAATAGGTTAAAAGCTATAAGCTATAAATTAGAGTAACTATAAGGCATTACATTTTTATTAGCATTATATTAAAATCTTGAAAAATATACAGTTAATATTATTTTGTTTTATAACCGTCGTTGCACAGCCAACCCAATTTTGGGTTTACGACTACTAATGTTCTACAACGTAGCCTTGTAATTTTGAACCAATCCAGAAGACAAGGTAACTCCTTGATCAGTACCCTCAGAGGTATGATTTGTTATGGAAACATGGAGGACTTTGAGACTCGACAGATTTAACGTGCATCAGTCGTCATTTACTACACTAGGAGTCTTCGGGGATCGAACCCACGAACTCTTGGACATCAGTGTCCTACCAACCAGGCTATCCCGGCTCAGTTAATATTATTCCGAAACTGTTCAGACAACAAAAAAATGGCTCATACATTAAAATTTTTAGTCTATCTTTGAAAGAATGTTATGAGAAAGATGAGCCAAATAAAACGGAGCACCCTGAATAACTTTTAACTCATTCTCAATGGTTCAAAGGGATGACCTCATATATGCTAATTAATAAGTACAGACGATATTTAAGTTACGGAAACGTACTTAAAATCACACAGAAACGTACTTTCTCTGAATAAACATACAAATTTTTCGATGGATTCAGATTTCTGACCCTCAAAATATCTGAGGTACAGCAATCTGGGAAATACGGCCCCCGGTCAGGAAAGTGCTGCAAAGTTTGGATGCCTTAATGTTAATTTTACTTTTGGCTTAGGAATTATTCGATCGATTTCACTCAAATTTTGTGTTTTACCATGTTCTTGCCATACATTCTCTAAAATAATGCAAAAAAATATACCTTACAATTTAAAATTTTTCGACCATTCTTTAATAAAGTAATAAATATTTGCTAAAAGCATCTTTTACATGGAATTATCTTTGGATAGCCAACTTTAAAATTGCGTGTAAAAATGTTTCAATTATAAGCTAAATATTATTGAAAAATTATATAATAATTTTTCTTCGATTTCATCGATTCTTATTCCGGCTACTGCCGACCGGATGGCCGAGTGGTTAGCGTGCCTGACTGCGGAGCCGATGGTCGCGGGTTCGAATCCTGCTCAGGGCATGGATGCTTCTTTCTCTCTCTGTATTCTATGTCCTTTCTTCTTTGTGTGAATGTGACCCGCCCTATAAACGGGTTTGCGGTTGTGTGACGTGGGTGACGCTGCTCCACAGGTGCCCACTAGGTAAGAGGGTAGCAGTTCTGGCATTCCTGTGGCCAATGGGTCAATGTCCCAAGTGCCCGCCATTAAAGAAATTTTTTTTAAATATAATTTAATTTTGCATATTTCTTTCATCAATACACTCACCTAAAGAAATACGTTCATATTTCACACACTTTAAATTTCCCCACCCATGAAAATTTTAAATCGTCCACTACGCTTTTCCGTTTGTCATGGTTGAAGAATAACAATTCATGTATAGTTAGATTCTAAATGCATGTCCGGGTTTCTTTTCATTTGCAGGAAAATTCTGCTGGAAAAGGGGCAATATAAACCACTAAGCATGGCAATCTTCGAAGACTACTTGTTCTTTTCAAACTACGACAACAATACAATATACAGATGTGATAAATTCATTGGCGAAGACTGTATTCCAGTTCACTCAAGCAACGTAAAAGCAAATGCCATCATGATATTTCATAAAGCAAAACAATCTAAAGGTAATGTCTTATTTCCCAAAGTTTTGAAACTCTTAAGAGTGCTTATGCATGCGTTTACTTCCTGTCTTGACTTGTAAACATTACAAGTTAAGACGGTAAATGAACAAATAGTTTATGCTTACTGTCTTGAAAATGCTTATGAAAGTGTTATGTTAATGTCCAGTTTACGTGCTTAGACACGCTTTTAATAAAGTTCCAGTACTGTTTAGACAAGCTTTAGATAGCAAATTATGTTACAAATTGTCACGATTAAAAAAAATTTACATTTCATTTAATTTTGAAAATATTTTAGTTGTACTCGTTTTTGATTTCAACAGAACTTTTTCAACCAAGTTCAGAATCTAATTCAAATTAATATTATATACAGGTTATCTATATAATAAGGAGAATTTGATTCAGTTTGAATTATGAAAAAACTGATGTTAAGTATTTACTAATGCATCCAAGGACTTCAAACAAGAGTCCCTCTTTCATCCCCTCAACAAGGGTGAATCTCGGAGGTGATGCATCAAATTTTGGGTCATTATTATTATTTTATTTTTCAATACATTAAACGTTGCTGTTTTCATTTTTTTTTATCTAACGTATTCTTCGAATTATCTCCAGAAAATTATCTATCATTAAAGCAATTTTTATAGGAAAAATTGTTTTACAATTACTACGCCATCTGTTAAGTAAAATGCAAAGCTAAATCGGAATATATTTGTCTTGATAATCTAAATCTGCAATAAAGAATCACCTCACCCCCAGGAGTGGGGTTCAGGGGTTGAATTTGATAGCATTGAATACTTTTTTGAAAACAATTCATTCTTTTTTTTTTAAATATTTGACTGGGATCATTTTCTGGACCCTTAGTTCCTAGCTATTTAGCACCGGTTTCTACAATCTATTTTTGACTAAGGCAAAACTCTTATTCAATTTCTTTAGAATTTTATTAAATTTCCAATTTAAATTTCTTCTCATCTTATTTTTTAAACAGAAATTAACTTTCTTATTTATTAAAGATACATATTTTGGTTTAAGTTTTTTAGCATAATTTAATTTGCATGTTCAAGTCCAATTTACTTTTTTTGTCTAGTATAACTCACATTATAATAATTAATTTACCTTTTAATTCACGCTTTTAACGAATTCCGTTTGATTTATAGTACTTTAAATATAATATAATCCATTATTTTACGTCGAATTTACCTTACTTTTTTAAATCAAAATAAAATTTTTGTCATCCAATCAAAATTAAGACATCGAAACAGTGACGATTTGAGTAGATGCAACGTTTAATTAAATTAATTTCAAAGTTAATAAGTTGCTTGTTATTTTTACTTAGTTAATATTTACGCTCTGTTCTTTCAGTATATCTGAAAAAATTTAACACGCAAAAGTTTACAAATACACATGATATTATATAAATATTTTTATTATAAATACTGCTCAGTAAAACCTGTATAAATTGACTATTTTCTATGTTATGTTTCAGTAGTCAGCTTTGAATGGTGGTCAACTTATAGAAAGGGGATGCTGTGTTTTTAATCAGTTCTCAAATAATATAACTCTCATGAATTTGAAATTGTTCATAATATTTATATACATATCATAAATTACAAATCAAAATAAATATAAGTGGAATTTTATTTTTTTTTAACATTACTTTAAAAATTTTGCTTAGCGCGTACACAGCACATAATTAGTAAGCTTCAAAAATGAGATTTTAGTAATGCTCAAAAATTAAATTTTCATTCAGATTCAAAAGTTAAAAACTCCTTCCAACAATAACTTTGTTTGTACTTACAAATATAGTTTTTTATAAAAGCCCTTAGTAGTTTCACCGAGTGCTAAAC
Source organism: Parasteatoda tepidariorum (assembly GCF_043381705.1). Classification (NCBI taxonomy): domain Eukaryota; kingdom Metazoa; phylum Arthropoda; class Arachnida; order Araneae; family Theridiidae; genus Parasteatoda; species Parasteatoda tepidariorum. Next base: position 18,146,492 of record NC_092213.1, read on the forward strand.
TTGAAAATAGGGTATAAAGATAGCTTTTAATGCAATACTTAGATGAAGGTTTAATACCCATAACATAAAGGCAAACTAATTTCTTTACTTTTTTTTTTAAATGGTCAACTAATAAAGAGTTTAGAAAAGCATTAAACATCATTCCGTAAGAAATTTAAATTATTTCCGAGATCAACATACAAGATAAACACGTGGTTGGATTACAAAGGTTTTTCTCCTTTTTATCATACAGTATGAATTTGGATCTTGACTATAGAGGGTCGTTTCGATAGGTGGTCAACTTACCTAGGTTTTCAATTGACTTTTGAAAGCGGATGCCCTGTTCTTATTGGTATTTACGTTTTGTTTTTGTTTTATATTCGAGTTTCTTTATGTTCATTCAAAATATTCAGATCAATAAAATTGAATTTTAAGTTGAGAAAAATTATCATTTTCACCACCTTCTTCTTTTTGCTTTTAATCAAGTTTCTAAGGCAGCAAAAGCTGCTAATATCATATGTGCTGTGCATGCAATAGCTGAAATAAATGCTCGTGATTTGATTGGTTTAACAAGTTCAATAATAGAAATGTCAATTTCAAACTCATACCTTGTTCTGACCGTCCAATTGATTTCCAGTAGGAGCATTTAAAGCAACTTTTACCCGCGAAAATTCGCCTTGAATTCGAACGAGAAAGGAACTGGCAGATAAATTGTAATCCTTGCACACATCAAAAATTTAAAAAAAAATGGAAATTGCTCGCAACTTAGTTGACAACTCAATATTTCAAGGAATAGACAATCAAATACCTTGAATACTAGATTTTTTAATTTCATAACAGTCGTTGAATAGCCGACCCAATTTAGAGTTTACAACTATTAATGTTTAACTCCGTAGCCTTGTAATTTTGAACCCAATCCAGAAGACAAGGAAACTCCTGGATCAAGTATTAAGGTACATTTGCCTTCGTGGAGGACTTTTTGATGTAACTAACCCACATTTGGGTTACATGGAGAGGAAAACCATGAAGACCTTCCATGGTTAGCCAGGCGACAAAGGGGCTCTGATTTATGATCCGTCTACCACTGAGATTATTTTACGTCAGCACTGTGATAAACGCGAGCTGGATGCGGACCTCATTCGAAGGCAACTGCTCTATCCCCTGAGCCACTACGGCTCGGTTGAATACTACCTTTACAGTATACTTGGAGAACTTTGATTTTAAGCGAATTCACCAAGTTCCACCCTAATCCTGGCCTCTCTTTTCTAGCATGATGTCGTGTGAGAGGTTCTTTTGGGGTGCTTCGTTGTGTTACCAAGTGCACTTGATTGTTTTTTCCACTCCAAACATACTCTGAGACCATAGCTTAGATCCTTCTTCCAGAAAAAATAAAAATTTCCCTCAAAAAATTTCTTTTTTTTTTTTTCAGAGCCTTCATGTTGACACAGCACTCTCTTCTTCTTAGAGAAGCATTAATTTTCTAATGTATAACTAATCTTAATTTCTATTATAGGTGAAAATCGTTGCTCTAACAATAAATGCCATCATTTATGCCTACCCAACCATTCAGGATCATCTTGCAAATGCTCTGATGGCTACGAACTCATTAATTCCACTTGTTCTTTGATATCAACAAATACTTACCAAGTGCACGAATCACCAAGTACCGTGGATACTAATGAACACCACGAAACTTCAATTGCTAAAGAGAGTGAAGTTACACCTGCTTCTACCCCTACGACAGAAACGAATGTCATACGCATTTGGGGAAAACATTTACTGCCAGTAAGCTAGTAAAACATTATAACTTTCCGCTTCATGATTTTTCTTTGAAAATTTTTTTTCAATATTTCATTAAAAATATATTTATTCTGACGTTAAAATGCATTGAATGAGAATTCAAGTTTCAAGTTATTTTAGATTTAAGTTGATTTTTTTTGTGCTGTGTAAATTAATTTTGGGAAAACTAATATCACATGAATTATTATTTCTTTGATTCTTGACTCTTGTGTCTAGAAAAGAAAAACCTTTCCCCTTTCTTTCAATTTTGAATAAGTTTTGGAGTTGGAAAGAGAAAAACAAAATTTCCTTTCTCTTTTTATGTCTCATAAGTCTTGTGTCTAAAAAAGAAAAACCTTTGTCCTCTCTTTTAGTTCTGAATAAGTTTTAGAGTTACAAAGTGGGAAACGAAATTTGTATGTCTAAAAAAACCATTCTCTTTTTATGTCTTATTACTCTTATGTCTAAAACTAAATCTTTGCCCTTTCTTTTAATTTTCAATAAGTTTTGGAGTTAGAAAGAGGTAAACGAAATTTCTTTTCTCTTTTTATGTCGTATTACTCTTATGTCTAAAAAAAACCTTTACTCTTTCTTTTAATTTTCAGTAAGATTTAGAGTTAGAAAGTGGAAAACGAAATTTTTGCTTCTAAGAAACCCTTTCTCTTTTTATGTCTTATTACTCTTATGTCTAAAATAAACTTTTGCCCTTTCTTTTAATTTTCAATAAGTTTTGGAGTTGGAAAGTGGTAAATGAAATTTCCTTTCTCTTTTTATGTCTTATTACTCTTATGTCTGAAAAAAAAACTTTTGCCCTTTCTTTTAATTTTCAATAAGTTTTGGAGTTGGAAAGTGTTAAACGAATTTTTTAAAATTATGTTTTCCACTTTTGCTCGAAAAAAATGAAAAAATGTCACAATAGTTATTAGAAAGACATGGAGCGGTGATTCAACTTCCTCGGTCAACCAAGCCTTTTCAACCATAACTTTCAATTTCAGGGATATGGAAGGGCAGATGGTTAATAGTTTTATTTAGAGAAAAGCAGTAATCGGACAAATATTCGAGAAATCGGTCATTATAGTAGTGGTGAATTGCCCGTCTGGAAAGGCTTAGACAAAAGGTCCTTTCCTCTTCAAATCTACATTAACTCTAATTTTTTTTTTATTTGAACTAAATAGAGGTAAATAAACTCACCCACAAGTTAAACTCACCCACAAATAAACTGCTTAAGAAGTTGTTTGGTGACCTTCTTTACCCTGATTGTCGCCACCCTGAAAATGCATATATGTGTCGCCCGTTTTGAAGATGTTAATCGGTATTCAATTTCATAAACTCTTATGTTGCATGAAAAAAGTAGCTGTTGTTCTTAAAATAACCGGTTTAATTTTAAACAGCAGAGTATTTAAAAAATAAATGTACAATGTACAGTGAACTGAGGTGATTTTTCTACACTTAGGAAAAAATATTAATATTTTTCAACTTATAAAAATGTATTATAAATTTTAAAACGAGGTATTCTCTTAAGTAACCAATATAATTAATGACATGAAAAAATAAGTAAATAGTATAATTTTAGAAAACATAAATACGTAAGTATATAAATTTGTAACTGTGTACATATTTAATTTATAAATATTATATTTAATTGGGTAGAACATAATGCAAATTCAAACAAAAAAAAAAACCTTAAAAGGTTTAAAAATTGTCATATTTATGTTTCTTTTTTTTTCATTTCTAGGTTATAATAGGAAAAAGAGAAGACTATATTTAAGTTTGAAATTGTTTTAAGCTTTTCCTCTGTAATTTGATCTTTTTCTCATTAAACTTTTATATATTTGCATTTTTTTCTTGTCTCTTTATGTACAGTGCGCAAAAAATTAATAAACGAAGCCTCCTGAGTAACTTTTTATCTAATGATCGGATCTACATGTTCTAGAACTCAATCTTAACGGTTTTAGGGGGTGACCTCAAATATGCAAATTAATTGAGTGCAGACACTATTTTAGGTTACGAAATCAGACACAAAAACGTATTTTTTCTGAACATACTTACTTGTTTTCCAATGTATTCGGATTTGTGACCTACAAAATATAGGGATAGCCACAATATGGGATATATGGTCCTAAGAGTTTGCACAGAAGAGCGATCCAAAGTTTAGACCCCCTCAATGTTAAGTTTACTTCTTGCGTAATCATCGTATCTCGCGAACTTTAAATCGAATTGAAACATTTTTGCACATAATTATAAGATTTGTTTATCCAAAGATAAATACATGAAAAATATAACTTCTACTAAATATTTTTTTATTATTATTTGACTTAATAATAGTAGAAAAAAAGATTTAAACAGTAAGGTATACAATTTTTTATACATAATTTTAAAGAATGCAACTTTAAACGACGCATTTCAAAATTCGGGCAAAATCTGTGAAATTGTTCCTGAGAAATCAAATTTTGAAAAATATTAAATTAGATTTCTCAAGTACTTTTCGACCAATTTCATACAAATTTTGTATTTTGAACTTGAAAATAGCCTTCTTAAAATTATGTGAAAAGTTGCATACCTTACAATTTAAAAATTTTTCGACTATTATTAAATAAAATAATAAAAAAATAATAAATATTTAATAAAATTTTTATTTTACATAGATTTATTTATAGATCTTTGGCTAAACGAATTTTATAATTGTGAGCAAAATTTTTTTCAATTCGTTTTATAAGTTCTCGAGATATGGTGAATTACGCAAAAAGTAAAATTATCATAAGATTAAATTATCAAGATATAGAGACAAGATATGTTGCACAACTATTAGTTATGCATCAGTTTATGGCTTTATTTTAAAAATTATTAATTTTTAAAATTTATAAATACTGTTTAAATTTTATAACTAATATTTAAAACAAAGTATTTTTTATAACTGATCTATAAAAGTGAAAGGGCACCATGCTGAAATTATGTGATAAATGATGAAATTAAAAAAGCTTTTAATAATCATGTGCTCATTTATTTTTCATGTGTTGAACAACTGCAGAATATCATATGATGTACCAAAATTGTTCGATAATCAAATCAAGTTTCATGAAGATGGTTCTCTTAATATTAGTTTTAATTTTTTAAAAAAAACTATTTGCTACATATAAATTAGTGTTTTTCATATGGGTGTCCAAAAATCATCAAATATTTTGAGGACGCTACGCTGATTTGTCCACAAATTATGGTATAGAAATCTGGTCATTTGGCTTCAAAAACAATCGCAAGTTTTGGCTTTTTAATGTTAATTTCCCTTTTTCTAGTATTTCACCTTATCTCTACTAAGGATGTAGTTAGAATGTAAGATAGCTGAAACAATTTTGATTGTAAGATATGCAAAATTTCACACCATTTCAAACTATTTTATAGTAAATAAAAAATATATAGTTTAAACGGCTTTCGCCAACTAGTTTTTAAATATCTTTTTTTAAAAAGTTGGATTCTGAAATTTTTAATTTGTCAAAAGCTATTAAACTTATTATTTCAAATTTGTATTTTGTTGCGGAAATAGCCTGGTTGGTAGAGCACTGGGCCCATGTCCAAAAGTTCGTGGGTTCGATCCCAGACAGACCGAAGACTCCCCGTGTAGTAAATGATAACTGATGTACGTGAAATCTGTCGAGTCACAAAGTCCTCCATGTTCCCATAACAAATCAATACCCCTGGGGTTACCGATCCAGGAGTTTCCTTGTCTTCTCGATTGGTTCAAAATTACAAGGCTAACGAAGTTGAACATTAATAGTCGTAAACCCAAAATTGGGTCGGCTGTTCAACGACGGATGAAAAATACAAAATTAGTACTTTGTCATTTAAAATTAGATTTGTACTTTTTCGTTTAAAACGAAACACAAATCATTTCACCTCACCATTAAAATTTTTTCAATCAAAAAAAAAGAAAGGAAATTGTAAGAAAAAAGGAATATTATGAAACACTATTTTTGCCATAGATGTATTTTCGAATGATAGAATTTAATAAAGCCGCAAAAAGTGAAATTAACAATAAAAAAGGTAACTCTCTACCACTTTTAAAAATAAATTAATGGGAGGATATTTTTTAGACTGTAGGTACCTTTCCGAGCCAACTTCTTTGAGATTCAGAAATCCAAATTAGATGAAAATAAAATTACGGTTAAATAATTCTGGTACTGTGACTGCCGGTACTTTTAACCGTAAAATCCATTTTCATCGAAACAGGATACGGAACAAAAAATCTGATACACCGTAACTTTTACAGTATAATTACCGTAAAATCGCTGAATCAGTCTAAATAAGTCAATATTAGTATAAAAATGAAGGTATAATATTTTGCAGTAAAAATGGATTTTGTGCCAATGCCGTAATTTGATCCAGAATTTTTTATAATGCATGCTTATTCGGAGGAAGTATTTCTTAAAATGTCCCCCGTACAGAAAAAAGGCATTATTAACCCTGTGAACATTAAGATTGTACCTTAGTTCCTGAAAATCCGATCACCAGATCAAAAGTAATTAACCCCATAACGATTTTCAAGAAAACGGTCATAAAAGTGCCTATTTTTTGGCTTTTGTATTTGTATTGCGTATTTGATTTGTGCTGCAACTAGTTTAAAATAAACTAACTATCTACAATTACCTTAAAAATATCCTGATACTGCCATCAGGTGTGTAAAATGAGAAACAAAATGTTTTCCTGGAAAAAGAAATGAATTAGTTTTATTCTTATTGAAGCGTTACTACTGAACACTCCAGCCCGTCAATACCACGGGAACGAGAAATAGCGGGCGAAATCTCACCCCGTCATTTTCACGGGAGCAAAAAGGTTCACCGTTTTCAGTTCTAAAATCAGTACAATGTACTATGTACAAGTAAGAGATTTCCTTTGATCATAAAAGTATGTTGACTTAGATTCTCAAACAAATGTCAGTGATATCTATGAGAGTGCTTTAAAGATTCTAGAATGGCCGTTGTTCTGACAGTTACTCATTTGGAATTTTTTTTTTCTTGTCTACGAAGGACTTGACTACTGGTGTTAAAAAAGAGAAGAACGCAGACACAAAACTAAAAGCCATCAAGAGGTAGTACACTCCTTTATAAGACCCCAGTGTTCCTCTGAAGTAGCCTGAAACATTGA
>NC_092213.1:18153885-18167275 GCF_043381705.1 Parasteatoda tepidariorum
TAGGTCCACAATATATTGGGATCATATTTCCCAGATTGCTGCTACCCCCTACATTTTGGGGGTCAGAAATCCAAATCCGTCGAAAAAAAAGTATGTTTATTTAGGGGAAGTACGTTATATTACTTATTTCTATTTATTTCATTAAAAATAGCATTTAAATAAAGCATTAGAATTCCATGCAATTAGTTTATCTATGTTAAATTTAAATACCTTCCTTTTATTGTTTAAGTCGCAGATATTTTCTTCCCTTTTTAATACTTGAATCAGAAAAATTAAATTTAATATTATCATCATGATTACGAAGCAAAGATCCTCGGGGAAATTATTATTTACCAAAATTGCATAATTTTTCTTTTTTAAATTGTGCAATTTTTTTAAAGATAGTTAAATCATCAATAAATCTAAAAACATGTTCAATATCAAAAGTATATTTTTTTTCATATAAGGCGTAAAAATATGTTAGCTAGGATTGACAAAAAATTTATCGTTTTTTTTTAGTTCATCTCATCAAAAAAGATATTAACTGTACTTAGCATTAATCAACATGAAGATGGCATAACTTTCTTTTTATTTCATTTAATACATATTACCAATTTAATTATGCATAGATATCAATAATAATAAGGCGATTTTTACGGTTCACCAAAACAAATAAGTATTGTTTCTCCCTTAACTCTGCTTTTTAGAACATAGATTATTTATATCAATTAATACATATTACTAACATTACAGCTTTAAATAAGCATCACTGTAGTCAATAAAAGTATGGCGATTCTTTACGTATCTTCTACACAAATAAGTACCTTAAGTCCATTAATTTTGCTTTTTAGTATCTAGCTTATTTCCTTTATTTCAGCATGCGTATATTTCCTTAAACCTGATTGACACCAATAATAGTATAAGGGGGCGGAGCCCTCTAGTTTTTAAAATATTTGAAAAATTAAATCGTCTGCAGTTAAGTTTGAAACAATGGTGAACCCTTAACAAATCAGACAATTCTGTTCCATTTTTCGTTCATTTTGCTCTCACAGCTCGTCGTAGAATGTTCTAATATGCACCATCACCTTCCTCGTGCTTCGAACTATCTGTATTGCAAATTCCATCACTTTCAGTTGGATGGCTTATGTTGAAGGACACACAAACAGACATTAATTTATATATAGATCGATATATCTCGAGGAATTGAGCTTGTTTCTTAATCATGAAGATAACATTGATTTAAATTTTTGGATTTAAGTATTACGAAAGCAGATACAATCGACGTGGTTGACCTTTATGATAAAGGAAATAATTTTAAGTGTGTAAACATACTAATTGCACGGAGTTCCAATATTTTCATAAACAGTTTTGTTAACAAATATAAATATAACTATTTAAAATTTTTTAAATATATGTATTAAATATCACGAATTTGAGCTTTAAACCTACCTACGACTGGAGCTTTGGCGAAACATAGTAAACCATATGGTAAAAATCTGGATGCCATTGCCATGCTTTGTTTATCTTTATCAATGCTGTCATAGATCATTCCCGGAAAAGTAGATCTCACAGCTCCTGATACAAACCCATATATCATGACTGCTATCAAAGTCAGAATGAAGTTGTAAGACCATTCTATGAACTCAGAATCAAGTCCTAAGATAACAAAGCACAAAGCAGCATAGTTGGCCCTCGTCATGAACTTTCGATCAACAACCCAGTTTAAGCTTAAATTGCCAATCATTTCAGCAACAGGAAGGAACATCACAAAATACAAAGACAAATCAGGATGTATCCCTTTGTCTATCCCGAAATCCATGATTACTGCCCAGTTTAATGTGTTCACAAACGCGTGTAAACTATTAACTATCATTATACAGTAAAATGCGGGATCTGTAAATAAATGTTTTAATTGCCACGACACTGGTTTTTTGTTGTTCGCTTTGGGTGTTTTTTTGTTAACAGCCCTCAATTCATTCTGGTTTTTACATTCGATTTCATACTCTGTTCTACAAAGTTCCGAATCATTATCTTTATTCGGTGCATGTTCTTCGAATTTGATTTTTTCAGAAAAGCGCACCAGTTCCACGTCTGAAGACCGCTGAAAGTCTTTTTGTTTCTTCTCAATTGGAAAGTAGTGAACTTGTTCACTGTTATTTAATTTTGATAAAGTTGATAAATTCTTTTCATTTTGATCTATACAAAACTCGTGGTCCTTTACATTCGGAATATCTTCTATTGATTTATCATTTGTGTTTGTTTTCATATGTTTGTCAATAACATTAATTCTCGCAGATTGCAGTTCGCCATTTTGTTTCTCTTCGTCGGAAACAAAACCTAAATTTTCGAAATGAGTGTTCGTTTCTGAGATTATGGAAACATCAGGAACTGGCTTTTCGTGTTCTTTCGGCTTAGATACAAGTTTTATTTCCTCATTTCTCGGGTTCTTTAAAACTATACACGCAGGAACGCAGTTAAGAACGATTGCAGCGAGAATCAAGAACATTCCAGATGCGCCATATTCATCAACTAGATACTGGACTACTGGCGACATTACTACAGCTCCTAAACAGCATCCAGCCATGTTTATTCCATTGATCATATTGAAATTTTTGTTGAAATGTTGTCTTAAGATTGTTGGCAGCAATGTATGAGCAAAAGCAAATCCAATACCTTGAAAAGAGAAATTAATTATTTATAACTGGTCCCTTTTAATTCATATCTTATACTAAAGATAAAACTCTCTATGCATATGGTGTTCTCTGAGTTCTTGGTTTTAATACAAAATTGCTTCGACAGATGGCGTTGTAAGTCACTTCTGCCATTTTTTTCCTACGGGTTCATGTTTATTCCTCCTATGATATGAGTCCTATCACTACATATGATTGCGGCTTACAGTGGATTCATTGAAAGTATCATTATGAAATTTTCACACATTGAAAGATTTCAAAAATTTGCTTTGTGTTTTTTTGTTGTTTTCCTCTTTTTTACAGGTTAAATACTTGATGCGCCATCTGTCTTAATATTTTTAACGATAACTTTTGCGCAAAATAAATACCCGATCCCGAAAATTCGCAATCATGGGAATTTGCGCAACTTCAATACGGAGCCAAGTCAAACCTTATTACTGGGCATATTAATCACTTGAGTATACGATATTAAAGTTATACTTTAAAGGAAATAAGACTTAAATTAATACCTTTATACTGCTACAGAAAATTTACACTACATCATGATTTAAAGTGCAACTACAATGTTTAAACAGCCAAAATGAAAATGATCCAGAAAATGTTTGATTCAAGATGCATAAAAAGTTCACATATACACATAGAATTAACCACTCCGGCCATAGCTTCTTAGTATTCGAACACATCTTTACATTGCTCTATATTCTTTAAGAATATTAACGGCGAGACATAGTATAATATAAGCATGAAAAGAAGAACACTATTAAATTTGTTCAATAGATGGCAGCAGGTCCGAAACAGAAAAAATAAAAAAAGCTTCGACCCATTTGCAGCTGATATGGAATCTTGATTAGTTTCGAAAATATTTTTATATTTAACTCCATGCATCTTAAAAATATTATATAGTACAAATTAGATTCTTTACGTCTTATTCAGTGTTTTTACCAGAGAAAGTAATTGGGAATTGAATTGCAAATGAAAATCTAATATGTGTTCTACTTGATAGGGCATCAGTTCTTCGAGCTAAGTGTAATTTTATAGTTAATACTTTTTCCTTTAATAGAACATCAGGTGCCTATTAATACAAAGCTTGAGTTTTTTTTTAGTTTTTTTTATTGAATGGATCAATAGTTTTTCTAAAATATGAATAATTTAGAAATTTAAAGATTAAAGATTTTCATTGAATAAATATAATTCCTTTGACATATCTCCTTCTAATGTATGTACAGATTTACATACATACATACATATATATACACCTTTATATATATATGTGTGTGTGTCTGTGCGTATATCTACAAAAAATAAATAAATAAAACATTTTAGAATTACACATTTTAAACTTTTTATTACCACATATAAATTTTTAAAGTGAATCAGGTTAATTGTATATGGTAAAAAACTAAAAAAGAATGAGTTAAAATGAAATGCAATATTTTACCCCTCACCAATTATACGCACCAATCCATGTCCAAGAACTCCTTCCCAGCAGACAGAACGAAAAAACTCTTGCCTATGAGATTTTAAAAAAAGAAATCTCAATCTTTTTGGAGTTAAGTACTTATGTATCTGGAAGCCCTGTTTCAAAAACAAATCAACAAAGTCTTCCCGATTAGATCTAGTCAAAGCTTGCTGAAAAATCATTTTATCCACCTACCAAAAAATAATATCTTTATTAAAGGATATATCAGCTATACAAAACAGCAAAATTTAGTAAATGATTTTCTGACTTTTCTAGNCCTTTATTGAACTTCTCGTAGTTTCGAGGCTTTAGTTTCTTGTATAAGAAAACACAATGAAAGGAAACACATAACAAAATCTTTTTTGACTAAATGCAACGTCCCTCAAACCATAAATCGAAAGCGAAATTAGAGACTACGCATTTATTAATATAGGATATATTTATTAATATAGGATTATAATAAAGGACACGTACTAAATAATAAAATATAACATCGAATTTTAGAGCATGCTTTTAAAATTATGAGGCCTTTGTATGTTGCTAAAAACTATACTAAAATTTAATCAATTTATTTTATACATGGCTTTACAAAAAACGGACCACTTAAAATAACTTTTGATCTAATGATCGGATCTTAACTTTCTAGGACTCAATCTTAACGGCTCAAATATGCTAATTAATATGTCCAGAAGTTATTTAAATTTAGGATATCGGACACAAAAATGTACTTTTTGTTTATAAATGTAACTATTTTTTGGACAGCTTCGGATTTCTGACTCCAAAAATATAAGGGATAGCCGCAATCTGAAAAATATGGCCCCAATAGTTTGTTCAGGAGAAAGCTCCTAAGTTTAGAACCTTTAATGTCAATTTTACTTTTTGCGTATTTCGCTGTAACTCGAGAACCTTTCAAGCGAATTGAAAATTTTTGCACACAATTATAAAATTAGCTTATCCAAATAAGATAATTCCATTCAAATAGTAAATTTTAGTCAATATTTATTATTTTTTGTTGAGGAAAAACTGTAATCGCACTTTTCTGAAGCAGTTTTCTTCTACGTCCGCATGTTATAGTTATCAGACTGTTCTGATTGGCCGTTAACTTTTGAGCCCAAGAAGGCTATAAATACCAGTAACTTTGTTTATCAGATGTTCTTTTCCCTTTCTACTTTCCCAATGTATGATCCAACTGTGTAACTCTCTGTGTTCTAATAAACATGTCTTTCTCCGATCCACTGATCTCGGAATTTCATTACAACAACAGCAGAGCGTGGTTCAAAAACACTATTTAGTTTATCTCTAAAAAAAAATAGCAGCTGAATAAAAGTAATTCAGGACTTTTTATTGCTCGAGGGTTTTTATTTTGTTTTTTCGAGCAATGGCAAACCTACTGCACGAAGAGCAGTTCGGTGTTGTTCCCTTTGATGGTACAAATTTTCCGATGTGGCGTAGACGTGTAGAAGCCATATTTTCTGCTAAAGAATTAGAGATGTTTTTAGAAAAAGAATCCGACCCAACCAGAGAAACTGAGGTCGTAAAGTCAAAGAAAGCATATGCCATGCTGATTTCCTTATTGAATGATCAAGTCCTTGCCGCCCTTCCCAGTGAGAAGTCAGCTGCAGCTGTATGGAAAAAGCTCCACTCAATTTATGAGGCGAAGGGTGCAGTCTGTCAAATACTCACCCGGAAGCGCCTGGCTACGATGCGGAAGAGCCACGATGTTTCCATGAGACAACACATTGATGATGTCAACAAGCTCGTGAGTGATCTGAGAATCTCCGGTGCTGAGGTGAGCAATTTAGACACAGTTGTTTACCTTTTGATGTCCCTGCCTCAGGATTATGAAAACGTTAAAGTTGCGTTAGAGAATCAACCGAATGAAAGTCTCTCTTTGGAATTTGTCTCTCAAAGACTAATAGACGCGGAAGCTTTGTTGTTAGATTTCAAAGGGGAAAGTAAAATAAAAAAAGATAAGTTTCTTTCGGAAAATGCGACTTTTTCCCTGAAATCACCTGAAAATTCCAATAATCGCTGTGAATTGTTCTGTTCATTTTTCAAGCGTAAAGGACACACTGCCAAATATTGTCGTAAAAAGATTACCTGTTTTAATTGTGGCAAAACAGGTCATATGAAAAGAGATTGCAAAAACTTAAAACAGAATGAATCCAGCTCATCGGCAGCATTTTCCTTTGTCATTGGAGATGTCATTTGCGACAAGTTTATCATTGACTCGGGAACAACTTATACTGCGCATGCGTGAGNGACTCCCAAAATATAAGGGGTAGCCGCAATCTGAAAAATATGGTCCCAATAGTTGGTTCAGGAAAAAGCTCCTAAGTTTAGAACCCTTAATGTCAATTTTACTTTTTGCGTATTTCGCTGTAACTCGAAAACCTTTTAAGCGAATTGAAAATTTTTGCACACAATTATAAAATTAGCTTATCCAAATAAGATAATTCCATTCAAATAGAAAATTTTAGTCAATATTTATTATTTTTTATTATTTTATTTATTAATGGTCTAAAAATATTTATTTGTAAGGTATAAAAATTTTTGCATCATTTTAAAGAATATAATTTTACTAGGCAAAATACGAAATGTGTGCAAAATCGGTTGAATAGTTCATGAGAAGTCGAATTTTAAAAATCCTACTCTCTTTAAATTCAATTTCTCAGGAACTATTCAGCCAATTTCACACACCTTTTGAGTTTTGCCATTTGTCTTAGAACGTGAAGATCCCCTCCATTAAATCAAAAGTTATTCAGAGTGGTCCGTTTTTTTTTCGTGTGTTTTATCCAAATTTTGCTGGCTGACTGCCCTTAATATACATAAATTTCCAGAATTATTGCTGAAAAAATTATCAGGGATCAGTAATTAGTATTTCAGAGAGGGAAAAAAACCTAAACACTAATAAAATCTTATGAATCACTGATAAAAAAGGCGGACTCTGAGAAACACTGAATAAATGTTTGAATAACTAATTTATAATAAATAAACTGCCGAAGATAGAAATACAATGCATGTTAACATGTTCCAGAACACATTTTTGAGACACGGATTGAAACAAACAAATCAATTAATGAAGGAATTGCAATACTTTTACTATTTTTATACAGGAATCAAGCTATATTCTTTCTTACTAAGCAGACTAAAATGGCTATTCTTTTCATAAGCATTAGTCAATTGCATCATTAGTAATCGTCTGAAATAAATGTCATTTTTCGGTCTTTTATATTTTTTTTCTAACTATTACTTTAATCAGACAGTTATTTCAGCGATCCACTAATATACTATCAAAATAAATACCAATTGCCCTTCTTCTTTTGCCATGACAGCCCTTTTTAGGCCTGAGTGTTCCTTAGAACCTTTCACCATTCTGCTCTTTTATTTGCGATTGTTCTCCGGTTAGTAATTCTTAGGAATTTGAAATTCTCATCCAATCAATTAAGCCATCTTAGGCCTAACTCTAATACTTGTTGGAATCGATTTGTAATTGAAGATTTAAAATGTCGAGGAAGAAAGTTCTATTCGACATATGCGACCCTCAAGCTTAAAGCGAGATATTTCGACGCGTTTGTTAACATCAGCTTTAACGAATAGCCTATATGATTCAAAATAATGAGATTGTCTTTACAAAGCATCCACATTTATAGCACCGAAAGTTTTTCTCTCAAAAACAGCAAGCAAGTCTGCTTGTGATTTAGTTAAAGATCATGTTTCGGAACCCATGCTTTAAAGCATATGGTGACATGCACTTTAAAGTATGGATTGGTATAAACTTCAAAAAAAAATGTAGCGTAATTATGGCCAGGATGGTAAATTATGATTGCCAAATGACAAATTCGATGATCAGAAAGTAACAAAACAATGCTCGAAACGTTACTCAACAATGAATTGTTTGCTTCGTCTAACGCTTCATTTTAAATGACCTTACAGGTGTCCCCAACCCTATGCCNCCCCGCCCACAAATAAACTGCTTAAGAATTACTTTGATTACCAGTTTTATCTTTTTACCCTGGTTGATACTGTTTTATGCTGTCACGTATTTGTGATAGTCGGTGCGAAAGGGTTAAAGCATGGATTGGTATAAACTTTAAAAAAAATGTAACGTAATTATGGCCGGGATGGTAAATTATGATTACTAAATGATTAATTCGATGATCAGAAAGTAACAAAACAATGCTCGAAACGTTGCTCAACAATGAATTGTTTGCTTCGTCTAACGCTTCATTTTAAATGACCTTAAACTATCAGTTACTCACTCTTTTTGTTTTGCAGTTTCTAGCACAAATCACACAAAATTTAAATATTTCATGAATTTTATTACTCATTTCAGTAAGATATATCATATTCTGGAAAAATTAGTTAGCTAATAAAACACAACTTTCTATAGTTACTCACTCTTTTTATTTTGCAGTTTAAAGCACAAATCACACAAAATTCAAATATTTCGTGAATTTTATGACTCATTTCAGTAAGATATATCATATTCTGGAAAAATTAGTTAGCTTATAAAACACAACTTAATAAAGGAGAATTTTTCACAATAAAACGCACTTGACCAATGCGAAGTTCATGCGCCGTCGTAACAAAATTATTTATCAACAAAAAGTATTTTATTGCTAAAAAGCAAACTAATAATTCTTTAAAAAAATCTGTTTACCGTTTGTGAAAATTCGAAAACTTAAAATATTGCTATATTTATATCTCGCCAATCGTGTACGTAAGTATCTAACTTAAAGCTATTTGACTAGAAACGTAATTTATTCATCGTAGGGATTGAATGAATAATATTAACATAAATCGTTTGAAATAAGAATAAATAAAAATGCGAAAAATCACGTCGCATGTTTGCACGAGGTGCTACTTGAATATACAAATGATCTTCCACATGAATAAATGTGAAATATTTACTCGTATTGAAAAGTTTATTGACGATAATAGTAAAAAATCACAATGTTGTTGTTCTTGCCGAAAACACAGATTAAAATACAATACTCATAAAAGAATATTCGATAATCTAAGAAACAAAATCCCTTACAATTCCAATTGTGAATTTCAGATCGTCTAATAAATTATTTATTTGGCAAATAAGTTTACTTTTTACAAAAAATTACTAAATAAAGAAAATAAAGAATAATATAATAATATTATAAACAATATAGTAACAATAACAGAATTTTAAAAAAAAATATTTAATAAACAAATTTAAAATTAAAATTGAACACGTTTTAATAAAAACGTATTTAAAGAATTCTCTGCTATGAATAATTGAATCTTGTACTGAATGAATGGGTTATTATGGATCAATTGTTTTCTACAATCAATTCAATATTAAATTATATAACATATTTTGAAATTTTAGTTCGAATTTGGGACAAAAAAAACCGAGGTAATGTTTTAATTTGAAATCGTTCTGTAGGGCAAAATTAAAGGTTACTAATGGCCACAGAGTGACTAAATATTACTAACGACGATTAAAAAAATTGTCAACCAGCCGCCACCTAGTCGTTACTTTTTTCGCCGAAAATGTAAAAATGCACATTTAATTATTTTTCTTTTAATAAAGAATGAATTAGTATGAATAGGATATAATACTCTGAAAGTTACTACATGCTTGTGCTACATGAAAGTGCTTGTTTCTTGTTTCCAATGCCACTTGCCAATTAACCAGCAAGTCTTCTTGGTCAAACCAAGCGAATTTAAGGCAGAGGGTGCATTTCTTGTTTTTCAGAGGCGCCATTAATGTCCAAGAATACGTGCTCAGCCACACACACATGATGTCACAGACCGTTTTATAGGGAGTACCCATTCATTCATTCACAGATCATAATTTTGTCCGGAACCAGGGAACGATAGATCTCCAATTCAGTACCTCCAGAGGTATTGATTTCTTATGGGAACTTGGAGGACTTCGTGACCCGACGGATTTAACCTGCACAAGTGACCATTTACTACACGGGAAGTCTTCGGTCGACGGGGATCAAACACACGGCCTCTTTAAGGTGGGCCTGACGCTCTACCAACCAGGCCCACCCGGCATATCTCAATTACGACATGAGGATGAAGGAATGGGTCCGCCGTACAAAAACAGACAGTGACGTGTGTGTGTGGCTTAAGACGCATTCTTGGCCATAGATGGCGCAGCTGCAAAACAAGAAACGCACCCACTGCCTTAAATTCACTTGGTTTCACCAAGCAGGCTAGCTGGTAGGCAAATGGCATCATAAACAACAACAAACAACAGCACTTGTTTTATGCATTTTTTTTCGTTTTAGAAATGAACCTTAATGTACTGTTTACCATACTTTATTTTATAACCGTTGGTAAACAGCCGACCCAATTATGAGTTTACGACTACATATGTCGTACTACATATGTCGGACTACATTCGCTTCGTAGCCTTCTAATTTTGAACCCAATCCGGAAGAAAAGGAAATGTCTGGATAAAGTATTGGGAGAGATTTGCCTTTGTGGAAGACTTTTTACTGGAATTAACCATTAATTAATTAATTATTATTTCGTTACATGCAGAGGAAAAACCCCAAAACCTCCAACGGTTAGCTTGGCGGCAGGGGGCCTCTAACTCATGATCCGTCTACCACTGAGGATATTTTACATAAGCATTGTGGTCTGTGCGAGCCGGGAGCGGAACTTGTTCCATTCAGCCATTGCTGGGATTCGAACCCGGCTCACCTTATTGGGAGGGGAGCACTCTATCCTCAGTGACACCAAGGCTCACCATATTTTGCGAAATGTCTCAAAAGAAATACCTTGCATTATTAATATTAACAGTTTTTTTAATTGTTTGAAATTTCACAATAAAGTTTTGAAAAGGGGCTACTATTAGCAACGTCACTAACCTGTAGTAAAATGTCCTAATTTAGATTTAACTTAGATACATTTTCATTTATTTACTTTGTTTATTTTTCTGCACATTTATTCTTCAATACACAGAAGTTGTTAAACTGTTTCATTTACTTAAAAGTAAACTATTTATTCATTTACTTCTAGGCTACACTATTTCAAGTTATAATTCTCATCAATTTAATAGTAAGTTAAATTATTGTAAGTTTTGCGACAATAAAATATTGTGTTTTATTCAGTAATTAATTCTAATAAGCATAAAAAAATATCATAGGAGCTAGTTAAAATTTCCTCATACAATAAGGTCATTCTGGAACTTAAAATAAAAGTTTATTGAATATGGAGACAAAATTTTAGTTTATCAATCTTGATGAAGTCAATTTTGGTTTTAATGCATTGGAGCTTAGATAAAGCTTTCTCAGTGATTGGCGCTTATGTTTAACTACACCCTTTAAAGTAAGTAAGGACACTCAATTCGGTGTCAACTTTGAATAAATTAATATTAATTAATTCACAAAATTACTAAATTAATGAATTCACAAAATTACTAAATTAATGAATTCACAAAATTAATTAATTAATTAATTTACGAAATTTATGGAGTGCTTCAACACTGAAGTATTAAAGCACAGTTTTAGCAGTGAACCATTAAAAAAATTCTGAAAACAAAAAAGTTAACATCGATGTTATCGTTTCTGTTGCGAAAAATACTATTTGGAAAGCTAAGCCAAACGGTTTAAAGGGGATTTTGTTCATCCAGTTAAGTATTTATTCATTGCATATAGAATGCATAAATACTTTTTAACATCAAGTTAAGATGGGTTTAACATCAAATTTTTTATAGAACATCTAAGAACCACCCTATTTGATCTAGGGATGAAATTTTCAAATGAGTATCAACTTTACACAGTCTTATGATTTCTTCATTTTTGTTTTCAAATTCAATCATTAAATATTCTAAGATTTATAATAGTAATGAATTTCAGAATGTATACTTACCCAACAAAGTTCTCAGTACTCCGAAAAATACAATTGGAACAGTAGCAAACTCCCTGTCAGTATCATATCGTTCTCTGATTACTATAAAAAATATCCCCGCTAAACGCATCGGCAGAACACTAAAAAATCCTATGATTACAGTTGCAAGTAGTGCAATCCAACTGTTCCAACTGTTATAGCCCACTGATTTCATCTTGGTATCTTATTAAAGTTATCTAGAATTTTACAATTTTTATGCTCCATCAAAGAAAAATATACACTCTTTACCGGTCTTTGTTTATAAAAATCAAATTATGAAGGTATTTAACGTACAAACCAGAACATTTTTGATACACCAAAATAGAAACAGCCACTCAGTCAACAAGTTTAATAGCGAAGAGAAAAGATCGTCTTTTTCGTCAGTTAGTTCATAATTCTTTAGAGACTCTGTTAAGAACGCACTATCCAGAAACCACTATATTTAATCTAAGAAAAAAAAAACACGAACAATCACGTTTTACATTATTCTATTCTATTTTTGTCATCTTTATTTCTATCTATTTCTCCACAACGCTGCGTAAACTGTATTTAATCAACGAAGAAAGTGTAAATAGTAAAGCCGAATTTATTTACATTCGATTACGTGACAGGTGACTTTGCTATAGAATTGCTTGGTTCACGTTTGATGAATTAAAGAACTATTCTAGAAGAGCTATGTTTATCGAAGCACAGCGTTGCTTATTTCTTTGTTTCGAAAACAAATTATGCGCATAATGGTTCTTCGAAATCGAATTTCAAACATCTTGTGTTTATAATCTGCCGTCCAATTTCTTGTGTCTTACTTATATGTAAATGCAGAGTAGGCTTCAAGCCTACAAAGGCATTATTTACTTAGCTTGACTTTTATGGATACACAAACAATAAAGCAATTACAAAGTTGTGGCTTAAAAGTGACTTGTATTTCAAAACATTGTTAGTTATTCATCTGTTCCATCATAAATGTGTTTCTTTAAATCGTACTTTAAGTATTCAAGATTTCATATATATATATATATATGTTAAAACATCTTCATTCTGGGCCAGAGCCCCAGAATGACAACCTTACATGCTGGTGGATAGGTAAAGCACATTTGACCTTGGAAAGAGGGTTTTTATATCTTTCTGGACAATAAATTTAAATGTTAATAGGTCTCAGTAGCGTGGGACTGATCAATTTCCCAAGCTGCTAAAGCCACATCATCACATTTTTTGAGATAATTAGATCAATATTATTACTTTCTTGTGGGAAAGGTTTTTAAACGTTTGCGCGTTGGATAAATGCTCTATTTAAGGATTATATTTAATATATAATTGTTTTAACATTACATAATATTCCCCCCCTCTGAAGAAAGGTCTGATCAATATGCTAGCCTATTGG
>NC_092213.1:18167947-18196088 GCF_043381705.1 Parasteatoda tepidariorum
AGATATCAGTTTTAGAAATATTTATATCACGAATTATACTATAGCACATTTCTAATAGGTTTAACGAATTACATGTCATTTATTTGAATTCAAATTTATTTTAATGACTTAGTATTTACTAAAAAGATGTAATTTTTTTTAAAAAAAAGTTTTTATATGGATTTGAATGATTGTTTTGAATTCTTAGAATTTTGTGCATTTGCAATGTACCTAAGTTAGTAGCAAGCGAAGCGAGATTGCGTAGCAATTTTCGGGGGTTGGCGAGCGTCAGCGAGCAGGGGGCGCAGCCTACTAGTTTTCGTAAATTTAGATGCTATTGATAAAGTAAAACCTCCAGAAAAGACCACCTCTTTGTAATGACCTCTTCTATTTACGACTGCATTTGGGAGACACGGAATTTTTCTATAGACTTAGAATTGAATAAAACCTTTATGGGGGACCGCCAAAACCTCTTTCAGCTACCGGAAAATCCTTCGCACCAAATGCTAAAAAGGTTAATCAAAGAAGCGCGAAAAAATATCAAAACAAAAAAAGTTTAACAAAACAATAAGAAGATTAAAATGCATTTAAAATATTTGTTTTAAGCTCTTATTTAGAGAGATATCTTTTTGAAGATTTCTGAAAGAGATCTACATCCTCATGTGGCAGGCAAAATGCACTAAAGGCGATGCTATGACTGCTTTATTTTTAGAGTTGAAAGATAATTAAAATTAGAGTTGAAAGATAGTTAAAAAAAAGTTATTTTAGAAAACTAAGAATCTCAAGCAAACAAGCTTTAAAGGCCACTAATTTTCATGATTAAGTATTAATTGCAAACTTAAACAAAAAACATAATTGTTTATTTATTTAAAATAGTTTTATCTTTTTTAATTGGTAAATTTGTTTTTACGCATACTTATATCAGTAGGGATCATTTTTATTGACGCTAAAGTTTATTTTTCGATCTAGTTTTCATGACACCAACATTACGCTGCATTATCGCACCAAGAAAATGACACTGATTAAAATCGTTTGCGAAAAATAATGAACCTTCCATAACATTTTGAAGTCAACGGTGACAACCCCTAAGAAAGACCATCCTCCATTAACGACCATTTTACTGTGGAACAGAAAGTTCTCACTCCCGGGAGGTTACACTGTAATACATTTTTAATATTTCCGTTCTTTTTAAGAAATTATTGAATTAAGATGCTTATGAACAAAGAAATTTCTAAACAATGTTTTATTCTATGAATGAGTTATTAAACGGATTTTAGAAAAACTTCATTAGTATTTCGCATTAAATAAAAATCACCAATTTCAACAATGAAGAAGCATGTTTCTCTGATAACATTTCCTTTATTTCTTCTTTCTTTTTCGTTTTTGTTTTAATAAAGACAATATTTCAGCGTATTTATTTTCAATTTATTGCATGCACTAAAATCAATTTAAAAACTGGACTGGAACCACGCTTCATACCTGTCTGACACAAAACTCAATTTTAAAACAAATAGTGACAAAACAACATGATGAGAAAATTTAATTCCTTATTCATTCACCGAATGTATTCAAAAGATAATTAATAAAAATATGATTTTCAAAATAATTAATGGCGTTTTGTAAATTAATAATATGTAAATTAATATGTTTGTAAATTAATAATTCCTAATGAAACTTATTCATTAGAACTAGGGCTTCCGCCAAAAAAAAGTCGATCATTTAATGTTCCACGGCCGAAAAAAATTAGAAATCGCTTGAATTATGGAACATTCCATTTGATTTTCATGCCAATATGAAAGCACCGACAACTATGGAAAACGATTTTAAAACATTTTATTTTTACATTACATTGAATTGTTTGTACAGGCGTTCTTTATTTTTCTATTTTCTTTCATGGCGGAAATACGGCTCCAAATATCCCAAACGCGATGGCAAACCCAGGCGCCCGTCTTTAGAAAAAAAAATTTACTCATTTTTAAAGAAACATTTTGCTTATTTATTAGGTTGCAGGTGTCTGCCGCCAGTAATTTCTTCGGTTAGGCAAAACCATGCCATTCATTTGAAATTGGTTTTACCATAAGGCCATGAAGGGCTTAATTTATAGATGCTTTTTTTGTAACATAAACCTCGTTTAGATCGAAAATTTATGATCGTATAGGGGCCGCAGAGGAACTTACTCAGATAACCTAAATGAACAAAAAAAAGCCCAAAGCAGTTACGCTATTTTCAATGAATTCTGTAAAAACAAAAACATAACAAATTCAACAAGATTTAGAATTTTCAATAGTAGTCTTAAAAATATCCTAATATATGGATGTGAGACATGGTACTGCACTAAAAATAACATGAAAAAATTCAAGTATTTATTAACAACATAAGAAAAATCTTGTGTATCGAGTGTTTCCATAAAATTTGTAATGCAGAAATCCTTAGAAAAGCAAAACATAAACCGATTAATCGTTAATGGAAATGGTCATGTTCTACGTAAACCTGGAAAATTTAAAGTAAAACTAGTTTTTGATTTAAACCCTCAGGGCAACAGGAAAAGAGGAAGACCTAAAAATAGTTGGAGCAGGACGATTGTAAACGAATTGAAAACAATAGAAAAGACATAGGCAAAATATATGGTACAAATAGAGGGTGGCGGAAAGTTATGATAGAAACCCTGATATATAATGTGATAGGAGCCGACATCAGGGCCGAGAATTTTTGAGGATGCCAGTGCCACATATCCGCTGTTTTTTTTTTTTTTTTTTTTTTTTTTTTTTTTTTTTTTTTTTTTTTTTTTTTTTTTTNTTTTTTTTTTTTTTTTTTTTTTACATTTTCTAGTAAAGATCCATTATAATGCTTAAGTTGTAACGTTTTATGATTGTAAATGTTACCGGCAAAGTATGAAATACGGCATTGTATAGAATACCTAGACATTGTACAGAAGGCCAAAAATTAGCCGGCAAAGTATGTGATGATTTATATTTCACACATTGCCTAGGCATTTTATAGAATGCAAAATGCTATTTAGGCAAAGTAAGAAATAAATATCCTGATGAGGTTATTATGTAAATGATGTGCATGTTACTGTGAATGACCGAAATCGGTGTTTGTTGACTTTCACCGGTGAATGTTCACAATCACATAGTCGCTTTGGTGAATGTCCGAAATATTTATTACATCCGATTTGATATTAAATTATTCGTGGATATAATTACATTTATTTGATATTTTAATACTTACTGACGATAGATTAGAAGAAACATTAGTGTTTGGATTATCGGGCAAATGTATTCCGGGCAGTTGCACTTGACTTTAAAAAAACATCAGTGTAGGCTATACCGGGCAATGGCACTTAACTAGACCTAGTATGACTAGACCTTTGGTGAATGTCCGAAATATATACTAGGTCTCGTTAAGTGCCACTGCCCGGTATACCCTACACTGATGTTTTTCTAAGGTCACGTGCCATTGCCCGGTATATATTTGCCCGATACTTCAAACACTGATGTTTCCTCTAATCTATCGTCAGTAAGTATTAAAATATCGAATAAGTGTAATTATATCCACGAATAAATTAATATCAAATCGGATGTAATAAATATTTCGGACATTCACCAAAGCGACTATGTGATTGTGAGCATTCACCGGTGAAAGTCAACAACCAACGATTTCGGTCAATCACAGTAACATGCACATCATTTACATAATAACCTCATCAGGACGTTTATTTCATACTTTGCGTAAGTAGGATTTGTCATTCTGTAGAATGCCTAGGCATTATATACAATGCTAATTGAAAGTATATAATAATTCTCACATTTCATACTTTGCCTAAAAACATACGGTATTCTATACAATGCCGGCGTTTCATACTTTGCCGGTAACATAAACACAAATTAGTTTATAGATGCAAACAATTAATATTTTTAAGGAATATTATTATATATCTACTAATTATAAATGTTTAGTGAAGTCATTATAAGTCATATATTTGCTAAATAAAAATAACAATATTTGGTATTTTTCGGTTAGGAGGGTGCGAGCGAAAAGAAGCCTTCCTTATTTTTACATTTTATTTAAAACCATCACTGTATAATGAACGAAATGGGCATTCGCAAAAATATTGAATAAAATAAATTACAGTAAAATACATTTTTAAAAACTTGTTAAATTTCTTTTCGAAAAGTACTGAATATTAATACATAACTTTTGTTCTCATTTTAAATATAAATCGAAATTCTACCGCGAACATTAGAGGTTTTGATGTTATGTATTCAGTCCAAAGTCGAACTGGAAATTATTACAAATAATCCTTTTATAACCGCAGTTTAACAGCCGACCCAATTTTGGGTTTACAACTATTGATGTTTCAATTCACTAGCAATTGTATAGCCTTGTAGTTTTGAACCCAATTCATAAGACAAGGGGACTCCTGGAACAAGTACTATAAGAGAAATTCACTTTCGTGGAGGACTTTTTTGATGAAACTTATCCGTATTTGCGTTATATGAAGAGGAAAACCACGAAAACTTCCCACGGTTGACCGTGCTAAGTCATGATTTGCCTACCACTGATGATATTTAACGTCAGCATTGTGGTCGGTGCAAGCGGGATGCGGAATTCGTATCGACCAGCCATCACTGAGATTCGAACCCGGTCACCTCACTGGATGACGAACGCTCTCAGCAGGTTATGAAATGTATTCTTAATGTTTCTTTACGTGTAATTAGTTCAATATCTTTCGCTTTTATATTAATTTCTTAAGAAAATTGTTGAAAGAAAATCGAAATTGTGGAGTAAATATTATTCACTTTTATGTAAATATTTTGTTCATAATTTACTTAAAAAAATCGACACATTTTTATGAAACAGTGGAGAAAGTTTTACTCAGATGTAATTGTGAAGATGTACATGTACAACACACCAAGTTAGTATGTCTACTTCTAGCCAATCAAATCATTTTCTCCGTTAGAGCTACTTTTTTGTTTTGCTGTTGAAAAATAAAAATGCTAAAATGTATAGCGTATATTGAATGAACTAGGAAGACGTTAAAATCATTTGGCGACACGAGGTCGAGAACGTGCCGGAAGTATAATAAATAAAAAAAATTAGTAATATTCGGCAATATTACATGAGGGAGCAAAAACACAGGTGCCGAAAATAAAGACAATAATTTATGTCGCCATCCTTCTTTTCGTTGGAATAACGTAAAAAAGCTTTTTGGTTGAAAAGAAGTTCTAGAATTTACCCTTATTTTTAATATACAGTTGCAAATTAAAAAAAAAAAACTTTAAGCTATGTTTTATGGCTCTTTAATCTGAGCTAGCTGTAACGTGGATGGGTCGTAGAGGTTCCGAGAGTTATAAAGTTTTTAATCAGTTATAATTTTCGAAATCTGGTTATTAAATTTATATCTCATTAATAATCCATTTTTATTTATATTTCCATCATTTTAAAGAAATTAATTAATTGGAATGTTTGTGAAAAAAGAAATTTCAAAACATTGTTTTTTCTAATTACAATATAATGAGTAAATTAGTAAAAGAATGTATGTATTTGTGAAAAATTCCTTCATTTTGCATCGAATAAAAATAACCATAGTTAACAATGAAAAAGTACGTTTTGCCTGATTATCATTTTCTACGTTTTATTTTATTCCTTTTTCGTTTTTATTTTAGTGAAAACCATATTTCATCTCATACATTTTCAATTTATGTATGCACTAAAATAAAATTAAGAACTAAGCAAGATGCCGCTCTAGACCTGTGAATTCAACTGTCTGACGCAAAAGCTAATTTTAAAACTAATACTTGATAAAACAGCATGATGAAATATATTTTCATTCTTTATTTCAGAAAATAATTAATAGAATTAAGATCATTATATATTTTCAAAGTAATTAATAGACTTCTGTTAATGAATATATTCACATTTTATTTTATTTTGTAACCCTCGTTGAACAGCTGACCCAATTGTTTGGGTTTACTACTTCCAATGTTCAACTCCGTAGTCTTGTAATTTTGAATCCAATCCAGAAGACAAGGGAACTCCTAAATCAAGTATTGGGAGAAATTCGCCATCGTAGCGGACTTTTTGATGGAACTAATCGGCATTTGCGTAACAAGGAGAGGAAAACCTCCTACGGTTAGTCTGACGGCAAGCGGACTCTAAACCATGATCCGTCTATCACTGAGGATATTCTACGTCAGCACTGTGGTCGATGCGAGCTGGATGCGGAATTCGTATTAACCAGCTATTTCTGGAATTCGTACCCGGTTCACCTCATTGGAAGGCGAACGCTATATCCCCTGATCCATCACGGCTTTGACGTAAGTAATTTTATTTTGTATTATAACAGTCGTTGAATAGCCGACCCAATTTTTGAGTTTACGACTACTAATGTTCAATAATACTACTAATTCAACTACGTAGCCTTGTAATTTTGAACAAAAGACAAGAGAACTCCTATATCAAGTATTGGGAGAAATTTGTCTGATGGAACTAACTCGCATTTGCGTTACAAAGAGAGGAAAATCGCGAAAACGTCCCACGGTTAGTCTGACGGCAAGGGGACTCTAACTTATGATCCGTCTATCACTGAGGATATTTTACGTCTATACTAAGATAGGTGCAAGCAAGATGCGGAATTTTCATCGACTAGCCATAGCTGGGATTCGAACCCGGTTCATCCCATTAAAATGCAAACGCTCTATCCCTTGAGCCATCGTGGCTTTGACATATGTAATTGAAAACGTTTACTATTAGATTCTTTAAATTATGTTCTTGAGTTTACGTAATGAATTTCTTTTTTGATCTTACCATTTCTTACACTGCCACTAACTGCATTCTATATATTAGGCACAATATTTATTTTTATAGCTATACATATGTTTACAATAATTATGATACAACAAGTGGTCTCCGCCCACTGTTTACAGACGCACCCAAACCCTCTAAGATTGCCATTCAAATCCTTTATGTTTTGATTTACAAATCATTCTCTCTACTAAGTTAAACCCGGTTAAAATTTGTTCTAGAGTAAAATCTTCAGAATTTAAGTCAATTTATTAAAATCTTTAAAACTAATTCCTCTTCAAAATATTGAAATTTTTGTCAATAATAACTTATTGATATAAAAAAAATTAAAACGATGTGAATGACATATAATAGAAAAATTTGCAAATATAAAACAGTAAGTATATTTTTAAGAACTTCGATGATGGCTGCGAATTCTTTCAATATTATAATATCACGTCTGTCATAATTGTTATCAGCACTTTCTACTACTCTTCTAGCTCACTTTTTTTTTCATTATACTTAACAACTGTAATTGCGAGACCTAATACTCATTTTTCAATCAATTACAACGAATAAAATTATTATTATCAAACCTGCATAAATATATTTAAAACATAATATAGAACACTTTGTTGGTATGAACTATCTGCGTTTAACCCCCCAAAACTTCCTGTATTATATTTCAATTTGTTTCAGTTCTTCGTTGTCCACGCAAGAAAAAATTTTCATTCAGAAATTTGTAAACATATATGTTTATTTTATTTTATAACCGTCGTTGAACAGTCGACCCAATTTTATGGGTTTACGACTACTAATGTTCAACTCCGTAGCCTTGTAATTTTAAACCCAATCCAGAAGACAAGGAAACTCCTGGATCGAGTATTAGGAGAAATATTCCTTCGTGGAGGACATCTTGATGGAGCTAACTCGGATTTGCGTTACATGGAGATGAAGATCACGAGAACCTCCCACGGTTAGTAAGGGGACTCTAACCCATGATCCGTCTACCACTGATGATATTTCACGTCAGCACTGTGGTCGGTGCAAGCCGGATGCGGAATTCGTATCGACTTGGATTTGAACGCTGTTCCCCTCATTGGAAAGCGAACGCTCTATCCCCTGAGCCATTGCGGTTCAAACATATATGATTACGCTTTATGCTTATGAAAGCTCACACGCTTGATCTTTGAATTCTTTGTTTGCAACGTGAAAAAGAAATGAGGACTTTCTTTGTCGCCGTGAAAGAGCAATTTTGAAAATTGCTTTTTCACTGCGCACGGATCTGCTATAGTTTTGATTGTGCAGATGAAAGATCGGAGGAAAATTTGGGTCCCTCAATATTAATTTCCCTGTTCACATCTATCTCCATATCACAATTTTTTTTCAAACGAATCAAAAACATTTTCACTCATATGTATGCTTGATTCATTCATACATAATTCCGTGTAATAATTTTAATGTAATATTCCATACATTACAAACATAATTCCGTGTAATCCGATAATAATTTTTAATAGCAGTGTAAAAATAATTTTCAATAGCATCATATTTAATAAGAGTCGAAAATATTTTGAATGGTAAATTATGTAAATTTTTACATCATTTTAAACTGTTTAAATGTAAATGACGAAATACAAACTTTCAAGGAATGGGTCGCATAGTTCTTGAGAAAAAGTTATAAATTAAATTCAGAGATATTTAATATATAATGTAAAATTATATGCAAGTATAAAATTATGTTTTAAATTAAGAGACATTTAATATATAAATTATACAAATATTAAATTATATATTAAATATCTTTTTCTTAAAATTTTATTATTTGGAAACTATTCAACCCATATCGTTTAAATTTTTTAATTATCCTCTTAATTTTGCAACTATGTTTAGTTACTCTTTTGCAACTCGCTGCTAATTTTTTTTCTAACCTTGTTTAATTTTTCAATTTACTTAAATTTCGTAACCCCTGCCCACAACGGGCTGTTTCAAAAATGAACGGGTTGCTGGGAAATTTTTCAACCGTTATTATGTTTCAACTGTAAATCAGTTTTACTGAGTGTATTATCGATTCCATTTGCACACTGTTTGTTTAAATAATTCGATGTTTAGCGTGAGAAATATTTACCGCTGTATATCGTAAACACGAATTGAATTTCTGAAATTATAAAGAGTCTACAAAAACGCTACTCAACTTCAGCGGTTTACAAAAGTTCTCCCGAGGAAAGTTTACAAAGGAAAATATTTTTTAACTGTAATATAGATGCTATCATTTATAAATAACTGTTCTTTTTTATGAAATTGAGCAAAATGCCAGAAAAAATAGATAAGTTTAAAAAAACTTTTATTTTTAAAATAACAATCTGTTGAATAAATTATGAAAAGGTTATGTGTTAAAGAAAAAACTATGTTTATACTTGTTTATTATAAACTTAATATTATTTGCTGCTACCATGCGCCTAAAATAAATTTAGAACTCACCTAGATATCGTTGTAGATCAACCATCGTTGGAGATAAAACCTAATTTTAAGGAGAGTCTTGGAGCATATGGGTGATTCTCACGAAATACGACAATTGACAGTCTTTTACTCCAAGATATAATTCTATACTACTAGAAGAACTTTTTTAAAAAATTTAATAAATAACATTGCTGTTAGCATTTTAAAATGACTTTGCATTAACATTGACTGTTTTGTATATGTAAAAAAAAATTAATTGAATTTTAAAATGTTATTTTCCTGGCTTATTGTCACATACAATATTTTCAATAATAACTAGCTTCAAAACTTTCCATAAATTTTTCAATATCTAATTTTTTCAAATCGTTGTAAGCATTTCTGGAATATATGCTAAAGGTATTAGTTTCCAAAAAACTTTGTGGAAAATAATTTTTTCTGTCAATAATTTGTTTGACCCATGAAAATCAGTCATTTTCCTGGCCACTTTTTTTTAGTAATTTATAACCAAAATAGATAAGGCAAGCAATCAATAGCTTAGATTAGGAGATAGAGTAAAATACCATCCTATCAGAACATGTCTTATTTCATCAATAAAGAGCCAACTTTCTGGTTAAAAATCTATTTCAAAAAATTTTACAAGGTGAGTAGGTTTATATGTTGTCGTTTTCCTGTCTTCTTGAAATCATTAATAACATTAACTACAGAGATTTACCTGAGTTATTTCAAGAAATCCTGTTTTTTCTGCGAAAAGTAAACGTCTTAGACCGAAATTACAGTAAAGTAAAATGATGTAAAATGGCAAATTGTCATTATTCGGGCTGTCATTTTACTGTCTTTATGAATGCGTTATTAGATTTTTTTTTAAACACTATAGCAGTGATTCTCAACCACTGTGCCGCGGCACTTTTGTGTGCCGCCAAATTCTTAAAATGTGCCGCCANATTATCGGTAAAATTTTTATGTGGTTATCAATTATTATATATTTATTTGGAAGTAATGAAAAGTAATAATATATTTGTGAATCTAAGCACATATATATATATATATAATATTATACATACAGGGTTTTTTCATAATTCCGTCCGGGCAGGAGCTGGACTATCGCATTGATGTATGCCGTGTGACCAAGGGTTCACACATAGAACACCTGTAATGTATGTAAGTAAAACTTGAATAGTTTCGGAATAATTTCATACGTTTCTTTTTTTTTTCTTCATATTCGTCTTCTTTTTTTTACTATAACGCTTCGAAACCCCGGAGGGAATTATGAATAACCCTGTATATATATACATTTTATAATTTTTCCACGCTTTAACCGCGTGAACATCTTTGTCGGTAATTGTCTTGTCTCTGACAATCTTAAAATATGAAAGAAGTGTTTAAATTGTCTTTGACAATTTTAAAAAATGCTGAAATAAGTAGGAAATTTAATGACTATTAAAATTATTAATCAACAAAGGAAAGCAAGCTAAATATTAAATTTCAAATGGAAATAAAAGCTAATCATTAAAGTAAGCTATGCAATTAATAGTTATAAAAACAAATTAACAAAGGATAACTAACAGAAAAATAAACTAACAATTAATAATCACCAAAAATACTAGTTAACAAGAAATCACAAAAAATAACAGTCAATAGCTATAGAAAACAGGCTAACAATTAATAACTAGCAAAAAAAAGTGAATAACTGTTACTAACTAGTAAAAAATTAGTCGAAAGAAATAATTAATCCCTTAATAAACGTGCTTTTGCAGTACACATTATTTCATTTCACATTCAAAATTATTATCACAAACTATTTAACACAATATATTATGGGTAAGTAAACAACTTTTAAACTAATTTTTTTCATTGTGTGCCTTCAAATTTCGAAATCGTTAAAAGTGTGCCCCACCCCCCAAAAAAGGTTGAGAATCACTGCACTATAGTGTTAAGAGGGAAAGCCAATATTAACCTAATACCCAGTTTATGTAATATTGCAATATGCTTGTATGTAATAAAAGTTATTTAATGATTGATTATTACACACAATTTTATTCTATACATGTCAGCAACAAAAACATTTTTTATTCTTTCTACAGTGGATAAAAGAATTAATTTAAACTATTCATGGTCCATCTAACGCAAAGTCTTTAGGTTATTTTTTTTTCATAACACATATAGTTAAAATATAAAGCATAAGCTAAGAACATCACTGTGCAATTTAATTCTGTCATAGTCCTTAAACTCTACATGGGGGTATACATTAAGGAATGTGATAAAGTTGTAAAATAAAATGATTTGAGATATTTTAAATTTAAATAATATATTAAAAAAATTTCCGATGTAAATTATTATAAAATAAATTTTACTAGATTATTTTAAAACATGGAGCCTAAAAACAATCAAGGAAAAATAAACTCAGAAGAAAGAAACGTAAAGCCGAGAAGAAACGGTATGTTCAAATTATACACAATAATTATTTTTGGAATTTATTTACATAAAAAGTTAAATTTATCTTTTCAACTTTGTCTTTACTTACTATTAGCTTAAAATGACCGTTTTCTTAACTTCTAAGCTAATATGTCATTTTTCTGGCATTCAATATTTGGTGAATTTATATATTTTTTTTTCTTGAGAAAATGTCAATGAACTACACTGCTGTCTGTAAGATATTAATAAGTGTAACTAAATAAATATATAAAAAAAAAATTTGTGATTATTTTGAAAACTTAAAATTTGAAGAATTTTTTTCCCTTCCGAATTGTCATGTTTCCGAGGAATCACCCATATACCAATAATGCTAAAACTGACCTTTTTTGAAGTACTTTTCCTCAGAATCTTAACAACTTATTGCTTCAGTTTTTTTTCCGCAGAATATTTACATCAACATGTTTACACCGTGATAACTGTTAATATATATCTTTGGCAGAAATTGTTTAAAAAAATATGAACTTAAAACTTTTAAAAAGTTTCATCATTTTTGGGCAAAAATCTTTCAGAACTCAAAAATTATTCCTGTTAACGCTAAAATATAGTATACAACTGAATTATTAGTAATATATGTTCACGATTGTTAAAGAACTTCATTTATTAAGTCTGTCTTCAGTGAGAAAAATTTACCAAACAGGGTTCCATAACTACACATTAATAGAACTTTGTTTAAATTAACAGTATACATATTTCACTCTTTGCACCCGTCAGAATTGAAAAACAAAAACAAAATAGGAATGATTATTCTTTTACTTTATGTTCATACAATTCGACGCCTTCCTCGACTCCAGCTTTTTTTTAAGTCGTAATTTAAGAGAACAAAATCCTGACCAATCAGAGGGGCGTTACCAAATATAATTGGCAAATCACAAAGCTAATATTTTTTAAAACCCTCGTTTTTAAGCGCATCAATCCCAGAGCAAAGAGTTGTGTCAACGAGGTTTTGTTGGTGCGATCATTATTTAAAAATCTCTACAATCCTCTTGAAATAATGGGTCCTCGAACGAAACCTAAGAAGCTTCAAGCCAGAGTAAGTTATTTATTTACAGTATCAACAATAATGCGAATGCTATCTTTTCCAATATACTGAATTCCGTTCGATGGCCGAGGTTCAATTAAAAATTCTGCTAACTTTTGTATATTTTATAAAATTCCCGAAGATTTCTTATGTAATTTCATAAAAAAATGGCATCACTTTTTCAGTATTTAAGTATTATTGCCAATTAATGTAATTAGTATCATTTATTGTGTGATTCTTTTACTTAAGTACCGAATTTTGATTCAGGAGAACTTTGGATGACATCTTCGAGACAGATTTATTGTTTGCTAAAGAGAGGTAAAAGACATGTCTTCTTAGGAGAAGGAAGCATGAAATTTCAGAAATCTAATTGATATGATGACAAAATTAATATGATAGTTAAATGAAAACATATTTAAAATTAAGGAATTACAGTGATATTATTTAAATGTTATTTAAACCAATATAAATAAAATTCAAAAAATGCGATATATGTGTATTCACTCATGCTAAATTTATTTTTAGCGAATGAGTAAATGCAATACTATGTTTAGATAATTTTGATTTGTTAGCTTAGCATTTTGCATTTTATCGAAGATCAAGCCGCTTTTCGAGTAGTTGAGTATCGTGTGGCTATATATATATATATATATATATATACACCGAAGAGCCATTACATTATGACCATTCTCCATCTATAACAATGGGCTAGCCCAGGTTTTCATGGTTTTTCGCCCAGGAGCAATGTTTTCATGGGGCACATTAGGACCCATAATCCTCATAGAACAATCCCTGACGTCTGTAAGCTACTTGAACATACTTGCAGACCAGGTTCACCTATTCATGGTAACAGTTTTTCCTGCGGGGGATGCTGTTTACCAACAGGATAATGCACCATATCATAAGGGTCGAATCGTCGAGGAACACTCCAGTGACTTTCAAGTCATGTCTTGGCCCCCAAATTCACCTGACCTTAATCCAATAGAGCATTTGTGGTCCTACTTGGAAAACCAAATTCGTGCTGCCACGCTACCCCCTCGCAATGTGAGGGAATTGCAAGAACAGTTGGTGAGCGCTTGATACCAGATACCTCAGACTACCTATCAGCACCTTGTGGAATCAATGCCACGGCTGGCGCTAGCAGTTTTGAGGGCTAAAGGTGGTCATAATGTAATGGCTCTTCGCTTCGGTGTATATATATGAAAAGAGAAGAAAATTTTATTAAAATGGAATATTTTTTTAAATATATAAAAAAAAATTTGAAAAAAATAAATAGCTGGAAAACAAAATTATGAAAAGATATAATCTTTTCATTATCTCGCGCTTTCTAATGTTGTATCAATATAGTCAAAGTAAAATATATCAATAGATATGAGTATGTGCTGTTGCTCATTTATATGACAGTATGCGGCACCATAGCACCATTTATATTCAAAATTTCTACAACAAATTTAGAAATGATCAAAAATTAATGTAAATAATTACTTCGTAACTTAAGATTTCATCGCAATAAAAATACGAAATTATTGTATATAAATACTTCTAACTTATATACATATACAGGGGTCTGTCCAGTCCAAATTTACTACCGTTTAGCGGTACCTTCACAAATTCAATTTAAGGTAAAATGGTAATTTCACAAATTCAACTTCAGGAAATTTCACAAAATACTTTTTCTTAAAATTTTATTTTTGTATCCCTTAAGAAACGGTAAGTCTATATTTTTACCATGTTTTTGTGTTGGATTTTTTAATATAATTTTTAATGTTTCCCAAATTATGCCTAAATTTTCACAAAATAAGTACCTTTTAGAAAATCCTTGACAGACCCCAGATATACTACATTTTTAAAAAAATAAGTACTTACAGCCCAATCTGGTAACACTGCTTAGTAAGTTTGATAAAATGATAATTAATTAAAATCCAATTTTTCTTTATGGTTGAAAAAATTGACGTCGATTATTATTCGTTTCGAAGCTGTTTTGATAAATAAGCGATAAGTCTGTATTTTTACCATGTTTTTGTGTTGATTTTTTAATATAATTTTTAATTTTTCACAAATTATGCCTAAATTTTCACAAAATAGGTACCTTTCAGAAAAACCAGGACAGATCCAGGAAATTTTTAAAAAAATAAATACTTGTAACCCTATCTGGTAACACTGCTTAGTAAGTTTGATAAAATGATAATTAATTAAAATCCAATTTTTCTTTATGGTTGAAAAAATTGACGTCGATTATTATTCGTTTCGGAGCTGTTTTGATAAATAATCGATAAGTCTGTATTTTTACCATGTTTTTGTGTTGATTTTTTAATATAATTTTTAATTTTTCACAAATTATGCCTAAATTTTCACAAAATAGGTACCTTTCAGAAAAATCAGGACAGACCCAGGAAATTTTTTAAAAAATAAGTACTTGCAACCCTATCTGGTAACACTGCTTAGTAAGTTGGATAAAATGGTAATTAATTAGAATCCAATTTTTCTTTATGGTTGAAAAATTTAACTTCGATTACTATTCGTTTTGGAGCTGTTTTGATAAATAAACGATAAGTCTGTATTTTTACCATGTTTTTGTGTTTGATTTTTCAATATAATTTTTAATTTTTCACCAATTATGCCTAAATTTTCACAAAATCGGTACCTTTCAGAACAGACGCCAGAAATTTTTAAAAAAAACAAGTACTTTCAGCCCAATCCGGTAATACTGCTTAGTAAGTTTGATAAAATGATAATTAATTAAAATCCAATTTTTCTTCATGGTTGGAAAAATTGACGTCGATTATTTTTCGGTTCGGAACCATATTGATAATTTTTTGCCTAATTTTGTTTAGCACTTTTTGCAATATATTGGAAGATGAAATTTTTAAAATTCTATTATTATTTGTTTCGGAGTTGTTTTGAAGCATTCTTTGCTTTATATGAAGGAACCCTTCTAACTATGTAAAAATTAAAATAATTCTAAATAGCTGCTTTTTCTCGATGCGCGTGTTTATCACTTTTTCAGTTGTTTTCCTTCCACCTTCCTCGCTAGTGATTTGATAAATTTCGATATAGTTTTCTTTTCATCCACATTTTTTAAATAAAAAGTTAATAGTGTTTTATTCACTAATTCTTGCCTTTTATTAGGAAAATTTCCCTCAACAATGTAATTTTGCTTCTTATTTATTTTATACAGGAATGTCGATTGTTACAAGATTTCATCATCCCTTCTCTAAAAGATCGAAGATTCGGATCAAGATTAGAGTGGGATCATGAGGTTGCTAAGGTGTTTTGCATCCGATGGATTCATAAATCATCACGGAACTGGACGACTGAAGATTCTGACGTTTTTGTTGTAAGTGTTCCTTTAAAAATGGAAAAAAAATACTAATTATTTATTTTCTTCTCTTTAAAATAGTAAAAATTATTTTAATAATGTATGTTAAAATATGAGAGTTGGTCTTCAAGAAGAAGACCTTCCATAGGGGAGAGTGGAGTCAATTGTAATAGCAGGGTACGGTTGCAACAGAGCAAAAATTTCGACTTTCGGGTTCTAGATTTGGTTCCTAGGTGGCGCACAAGGTGTATTTAATAAATCTACATGTACATTCCTGCTGGCAACCATTTTTATGTACTTTTGAAAGAGTTACATCACAAAAGATATTTTCACGCTACGTAAGTACTTTTTTTGGTATTAGAATATTATATTGTAACAAAGTAATTTTGTTTAAACAATGAAAAATTATTAACCGAATATGTAAGTGTTCACGTTAATTAACATTTCAATAGAAAAAAAATTAGTTTTGTTAATTAACTAGCATTGTTTTCAACAAATGAAGCTGAAAAGGCGTCTTGAGGACGATTGTAACAGCTGAAAATAAATAATCTTATGTTTACAAACCATTACTTAACTCTTTAAGAACCACCAATAGTTTCCTATATCATTTATATTATGTTGCATGTATATTATTTTATTTGTCACCTTTAAGTGCATAAATTAAAATTTTTACCCCCTTAAAGTTAAACGTTTAAACCTTTAGGTCTCTGGTCATTATTGTTTTTACTGCCAAAATATCACTACTATTTTGATCAATAAAAAAATATATCACAACTATGATAATATTTATAATTAACTATGTTTTAGTTCAATTTATGAACTGTTACAATTGACCCCGTAAGTGGGGACAATTGCAACAAGTGCACGACTGTCAAAAATTGTTAATAATTAATATAATAACATGTAAAATAAGTTATTTATTTTTTTTTCTAGTAGAGGATAGTCTACTTTACTCGTCTGTCAATTAATACTAATAATATATTGGATTTTTTGTTAGTTGAAAATAGTTAAGTAAAAAATGTTGCAATTGACTCCACTCTCCCCTACCCACACATGTTACCTATGGCGTCGGAGCCAGGTAATTTTTATCAGCAAAATGGTGCATTAAAGTTGAACTAAATTTCTCTACATATGTTAGAATGCAAATTAAGGATAATTAAACAAAGAGCCATATCGTTCATCGAATTAGTTGAAATATAATTCTTTCTCGGCTACTTCTCTTACTTAACTTAGAATTATTATTTGTTTATGTATTTTATTCTAATCGTGATATATTCTTGTTTTGTGTGCCTCACAAATCCGATGCATAATTGGTTTGTTTATGTTCCAAGTGACTTCGTGCCTCTCTTTGCGTTAAGTATCTGTGTTAATATATAGTGAAAGAATTATAATCTTGGAGAGAGAATCTTCGTGAAAGAATTAAGAATGCATCACTTTAGAGAATTGATATTTGACGGGCTTAACTTACTCGAAATAGAGCGGAAAAAACAGTCGATAACGTGAAGAAATACCACGTTAAATTAACCAATCCCGGGTAGAGACACCCGCACTTTGTCACAGGTATTCCATTGCTTCTAAAATTTACACAAATCTTTCCATCCGTTTTGTGAAAGATTCTATACATTACCCTGCAGCAGGGATATTTTGGGCACTCCACCGATCACAATTGTTGCTACACTATGAATTGTTATTACACAAATGTTATTACGCTATGAAGCATATGCAACAATTAAATTAAAATTCACAAAAAACAAACAAAATAATAAACAATTATTAATAAAAAAATTAAAAATTAATACTAAAAAAAACAATTTGTAACCGTAAAAAACAAGCTAACAATAAATAACTAGCAAAAAAATCAACAATCCTGCTTAAACTAACATCTTACAACCTAATATAAGTCAGAGTTGGCAAGATTTTGCCGCAGGTGGAAAAAACCATGGTAAATACCGGTAAAAACCGTCCTGGCAAAAACAGGTTTTTGCCAAGCAAAGTGGCAAAAACCTATATTTTCCAAGATGAGAGGACAAAAACACACTTTTGATACAAAATTATTCCTAAAATTGAAATATATACTATGAATATAAATAATTACAAAAAAATTAACAAAACTATTATTCCATAATTATGTGATAATGTATCATTTTAGTAGTTTAAAACATTATTGATTGGAAAATTTGTGATTATTCTCTTTTTTCCAGTGAAATGAACTTATTTTTAAATTAATACAAATATAATTTAAAGCATAAAATATCTATCAACATGTGTAGTTAATTATTGTACAAATAATAATTTTTTATAATAAATAATAGTATTATACAAATAATAATATTTATTTGTAAAAAAACATTTATTTTAGGATTCTAAAATGAAAAGAGATCAAAAACTTTCAATCTTTTAAAAATTATTACCCTTAGGTATATTAATTATTAATATGTTAAAAATAATTTTTTCATGTAATGTATCAAAATTATTATTCCTTATGACTGATTTAAATTTGTTTCAAGTATTTTGTAATAATATTTAATCAGCAATTTAGATAATTTGGTTTTTGCCGGTTTTTACCAGTTTTTGCCGGTTTTTACCAGGTTTTTGCCACTGTCCTGGCAAAAACCCCTTTTTACCGGCAAAAACTCCAACCCTGATATAAGTTATTGGTCATCTAATCTGCAACAACAGAAGTCACACTGATGTTACTTTAAGTTGAATTACGCGTATAACTGAGACATTGCAAAATGTTTTTTTTTTCAATGTAAATAAAGAGTTTTGAGTTGAGAGTATTTAGTATTATTATTTTCCCAATAATCACGAAGTCAAAATTATTTGACGGCACGTCTATGACCTCACTAAGCAACTTTTTAGATAAATGCAGTTTTTCATACTTAGCAATAAAATTTTACTTAACAATTTAAAAGGTTTGAGGAACCTACAATAAATCACGAAAAAAAAACAACTATTTTTGAACATCCTACGCCGGAAAATCAAACAATAAACGTGTTATTTGTATCGATTACTTTGTTTACTTGCAATGACTGGATGTAACTTAACTTAAATATTAATGGTGGTATGGACATTTTTTAAAAATTTAACTATTTTGGTCTTACGTTTTTTTTTCGTTATGATTTGTAAAAATATTCTATAAAATAAAATTTCTTGAAACAATTAAAAACATAGTTTGTACAAATTACAAAATTATTATTTCTAAATTTAAAAAAAAAAAGAAAAAAAGTCTGAAAACGAAAAAGTGAAAAGTCTAAACTGCGCGAGATATTAATATTTAACGTAGTATGCTGTATATGCGAAGAAAAAGTTAAAAAAAAAATTTCATAATTATCTAGTGATTCGTTTTTAGTGACTAATAAAAAAAATCTAAATTGAATGTCCTAAAAATTTAAAAAAATTTCAATCATTTATTTCGTGTAGTTTTTGCATATTTTTTTTATAAAGAAAGCTGAAAATGATCAGGGATTTTTACAAATTTCATTTTGTAGTGATGCAAATTACTGTACTCTATAATAGCCTTATAATGAGATTTGTAGAAAACCCTGCATCGTTATGTGTTTTCACGACTATAAAATCTTAATTTAGCTGGAGGTAATAAAGTCAGTGTCATAGTCAAAAAAGCTGCCATACTTCTTAGTTCAATTAGTTATAAATGGTAGGTCTGTAGACGGAAAGGTTAGTTTTGTCAAATATTTATAATTTCTTACAAAAATATTACTCAAATAAATTTTATGACAAGTACGTCAATTATAACTTAATATGACATTTATTTATCACATTAAATTCTCTTAGTCCATATTTGATTGAATTATAGATTTAATTGAATTATTATATGAATAAAAAATTAGCAATAAGTTATCTTTCAATTCATTAATTCCGAAAGTAAATTAGTTTAGCCAAAATGAAAAGTTAATTTTAAAAAATGAGCAAGTGATGTTATGTTATGTATCAATTTTAATACTTTCTAAGTTCGTGGAAATTCAGAAAATAATCTTCCTGCACTAAGATGTTTATACAGTATGAATGAGTGTGTGAAATAATGATTACAAGCTTTTTTCGAAAAATGTTTTGCTTAATTTTAATATTTAAATATGTATATATTTTTTTTAACTTATATCTTCAATTGTCGTGTTATAAAATATAATCTATCTATCTATCTATGCAGGTAATAAAATAAGGAATTTGTGTGCGTCTGTGTATAGGACATTTTAAAAATGGCATTTTTAAATTTTTTAATAGGAAGCCAATTTTTAAAGTAAACTACTATATAAACAATTTAGTTTTTGTCAAATATTTTAACGATAACATAACTGACGATCAATCAATTTGACTGATTCATCCATGGGTTTGAAAAGATGTTTGAAAAGTCCGATATTTTTGTCAAATATATTTTTCCATTTTTATGTTAAAATAAAAGCTTTACATTCATTAAATTTTAAACATATGTTCTTAAAGTTAAAAGAAATTGTGATTTTTAGCATAATAGACCCCCAAATTTCGCTCTAATGACGTCAAGTAGACTTATTGTAAAATTGACGCGTATCATATATTTCGTCCATCACAATCACAAATCAATTAAAAAGAAGAAAAAAACAATGTCATCGAATGTTTCAGAGTTTACTAAACATCAAAAATATATATCTATACAGGGTTATTCATAATTCCCTCTGTTTACTACAACCTTATGTTTACTACAATTAGCTTCAGTGGTACATGTTTCTGCCATCTAACGGTAACTGCTTAAAATAAAACTTGAATACTTTCGGAACAATTTCATGTTCTTTTTTGCCATATTCGTCTTCGTTTTTTCACTAAAACGCTTCGAAATCCCGGAGGGAATTATGAATAACCATGTATATGTAGAAAATTTACCCAAGGCCACTTTTTTTTTACTTCCGATAGTTAGCTATTTTAAAGAAAATGTGGTCTCGTTGCTCTAGCATCTATCTGCACTGCCAAGCTTGGCGTTTTCACACACATTTCGCTGTCACAAGTGAAAGTCGCATCTTATTGGATTCTGACTCGTGACCTTTGTTTATGTCAAGATTCAGAAGCCAATCAGGTTCGACACCCACTCGCGATGCTGGCTGATATCCAATTAAATGCAATCGGAAAAATTGATTAAGCTTCATAATAAACCAATTCTAAAATCTACAATGTTAAGACGCCATCTTGCTTCCTCATAACCAGCAACCATTTTCTCGAGTTGCATGCAACCAATTGATTTTCAAACTTCAGGCAAATTCTTCATTTAAATCTTATAAATTCATTAATAATTAATAATAAAGTTCTTTTATTATTAAATTACTTTATTGTGTGATGAAATTTAATTTTTTAATTATATAGACGTGGAAATAAAATATATAACTCTGTTAAAGTGAAGAAGAAAAATTACTACAAAAAAGTATTTTTAAAAATATTTAAAAATTAAAAATAAATAAATTAATTAAATTGCTGCGAAACAAAATAAGGAAAAGACAGTCTCGTCATCAGCCCACACGATTATATCCGCAAAGAAGAGTACTTTGTATTTTTGAAATAATATAGTCAAAGCAAAATATGTCATTACAATAGTATTCTCCATTTTTTTGTTTATATATATATATATATATATATATATAAATAAATACAACAAAACACTAAGAAAGTTAAGAAAAACAATAAGTATCATTTATTGCGCTTAAGCTGCAAGTAAACAGCACTCATTAGAAAAGTTCAAAATGAAGAATAAAACAAAGAAAAATAATAGATATATGAAAAAAGGGGGTGGGAAATAATAAGTAAAAAAATAACAAACAACATTTTATTTAAATATATATTACATTTTATTATATATATATATATATATATATATAATTGTATCAGGCATGGGACAAAATGAAAGGTCGGCAAGCCCCGTTGTCACACCAAGATCACGTGAACTCCAAACAAAGATTGAGAGCAGCACTGAGAAACATAAAGAATGTAAAAGAAGTCTCTTGTCGTGATGGATACAGAAAATATTCATTTGCTGGTAAGTAATTAACTCAATTATCCATTAAGAAAACAAATTCATTACGTAAAAAAGCTTTTAATTTCACTAAATGAGTTTCATGAGTTGTGCTATTGATTTCAAGAAGGAAAAAATTTACAAATGAAGGGAATTTTCTTTAATGTCACTAGTTTTAAACTCTAAATAATATTTATTCATCTTAAACTTAATCTGAATCTATCAAAACGTCTGATTCCATATAAATTTGATACTATCCCAGATGATGGCTTGAAACCCAAATAACAGTAGAATAACACCGAAAGAAACACGGATATAAAAAATCGGATATAAAAACTTTGGAAAAAAAGCACCCCAATAACAATAATAGTTATCTTCATTAAATGCGAATTTAATGCAATTAAATAATTATTCAAGCGTAATTAAATATTTTTTTGAAGAAAAAATTAATTTAGATACGAAGTTTAAGTTATATTTCATATTTTTTGAACCTTTGGCCTTTGAGTGGTTAGGGCACTGAACTATCATTTTAAAGGCTCGATCTTCAGTGGTGGAATGAGGCCCCACCCCATTTTCAAATCAATGGGTAGACGCTTGTTGCGAAAGTAAAGGGGGGCTGTGCCATAACCAAATTTGCCACAATAATGGCGATGGTCACAAAATTGTGGAATCTTTA
Source organism: Parasteatoda tepidariorum (assembly GCF_043381705.1). Taxonomy (NCBI): domain Eukaryota; kingdom Metazoa; phylum Arthropoda; class Arachnida; order Araneae; family Theridiidae; genus Parasteatoda; species Parasteatoda tepidariorum. The sequence continues at coordinate 18,190,650 of NC_092213.1, forward strand.
CCTCCTAGCCCACAGCTGACTGTTGCAATAATGCTTTACTTTAATATATATTTTTAATTGTAAAAACAATTAAATAAAGTTTATATTAGTGCTATATATAATGTATCTAATAACGCATGCATATTAAGGTATCAAATAACAGCAGTCTCTCAGAAAGTTTTATCTTTTTGAGTGATTTTAATCTTCACATAAATTAATTTTATCTTTACATTTATAAAATATTTCTGCTGCTTTTTTGTCGAACTTTTTATTTTTTTCGTTTACCTTGAAACTCCCACCCCCCCCATTCATGTTGGATACCAGTTTGTCTGGAAAATAAGGACGGTCGGTGCGCAACACTGACTAGATTGCTACCACCGTTGGTTTCAAAACTGTGACGTTTAAACTATTTTGTGGCTTAAAATTTTGTGACCCAATTTTTTGGAAGCTTAAACTTTTATGCACCTCTTTATTGACGCTCCGACCTGAAATATTTAACAGTATATAAATACAGGGTTCCCACGGTCCATAAAAACTGCTTAGTTTTTATTTTGAAAATTAAGGGCCCCTTAAAAGTACTTAATTTTGATTCACGGTCCTTAATAGCCCTTTATTTCTAGTATCACTAGTTGGTTGGAACATTTTTTTTATCTTTGGAAAATATCCACAGTTAAAAAGTACGTCTTTCTCCTAGAATGAGACCCTGCATCGAGGGTAGAACATTTTGAATGCGTGTGAGGGTAGGGGTTACAAGCAAGTGGGAGAAAACACGCCCTTTTTGTTTTTTCCCCCTTTTTGTTTTCCCCCTTTTATTATTAATTTTTTCATTAAAATATTCCTTCTGGATGACTCTGAAAGAAAATAATTTAGTGTAGGGAGAGGGGATCGTGATACTGCATGTGAGTGGAGGTCTTATTTTTATTCAGATAATTAGATAACCGGTAAAATAGAAAATTGATTTTCTACGTTGCAAGTTTTGTCTTAAGAATTTAGGAAAATGTTCTGATTCTCTTTAACTTTTTTGATTAATTGTGTTTTTTTAATTTATTTTGATAGCATATTTTGAAGAGCTTCTTTTTCGTCATTTTTTGATAAAAATCCGGCGTTTCGAAACACTTAAAGTGTAATTTTCAACGTTAAATTTTTCTTATAAAAGTTGAGAACGATTTTTTGTTTTTATTCCCATTTAAAAAAAAAAAAAAGCTCTTGTTTATGCTACGATGCTGCAATTTTAACGAGCACTACTCTTAGACATTTTTAAATCGATGTATCGCGAATTATCGACTTAATGCACATATCGGCTGGCCGATATTGAATAACGAAGAGCGAGGATTAGCGTTGAAATCATAGGTTGAAATATAGAACGCGTTGAGTTTTTTTATGCGCCATTTTTGACCTTTTTGATAAAAAGATTCTTTATTGATTTTTTTAAAAGTGATACAATTTAATATTTTATATATTTTGTATTTAAGTAATTTATATTTTGTCATGAAAGTTAATTTTTTTAAAAATTTATTTAATTTACGTTGCACCCCTGAGCCCAAGGTTAAAAAAACTGAGATGGGCACAGTAGGCCATGGCGTCGCGCCATTGAGTTTAGTTTTTTAAATATGATAATTTGATTAGTTTTTAAACCAATAAATCTTCAGTCGCTTTCAGTTTAAAAAAATTAAAACACAACCTACATTTAATTTGCTTTTATTTTTGAGAAAATTGAAACAGAGTTTGCGTTCTTTCTTTTTTTTTCTTTTTAATTTGGCTGTTAGTTAAAATGACAAAATTTTTTTGAAATTAAATAAAATGTTAAGCAATGTTTTAACGCTTTTCAATAATTTAACAATAGTGCTCTTAAATATGAAATTTTTTTTTTAAAATTCCTTCAATGCATGTTTGTTTAATAATTTCTCAGATAGTGAGTATTATTTTTAAACATTTAAATCTTTAATCTATTTCATTTACAAAAAGGAAAATAATAGTAAATAAATAAAAAAACTTACATTAAAACCATTTGACCATTATTCAATACAACTTTATTATTTTAAATAAGTAATTAACAAAAGCCTAACAATGTTGCAATAGCACTTTTTTTTTAATTTGTAATGTATGTAAAATATTTTGTTACAGTTTTATTATTATTCAAAAAAAATCTAAGTCATTTTTAATTTTAAAAAAAATTTAAATAAAGCTTGTGTTTGTTTTTACTTTAAGGCAAGTCAATCTTTAAGACAGTCTTAAGTCAAACCATCTTTATTTTAATTGAAAAAATTAAGCAATGCTATTGATGTTATAGAAGCAATTTTTTTTTTCAAAATTAACATTTCTGTTGTTATAGATTTATTTTTGATTCATTTAAAGATTTCTGATTGATAAATTTTAAACATGTTAAATTGCGATACATCGCGATGTCTGACTGATGATCTATCACGATATAAAATTTCTTACAATGCCCAGGCCTATTTTTACATAAACAATAATAATTCTTGAGGATTTTTTTTTTTTTAAATGTTGTTTGATCACTGGGTAGGCGGCCGTTTTTTGGCCAGATATTTGACTATTCGACCAAATCACTATTCATTATGCCCTATTTTATAATAATAGTAATATATATATATATATATATATAATTCATATTTATATCCAATTTTCATTAGCTTTGATTTATTTGACTAATTATTGTTTTATAATTTCAAACAATACTTTAATTATTACGAGCAAATTTTTTTATCGTCTATTATTTTAATTCCTTTAATATCTATACAAGATACAATACTTTTTTATTGAATAAATTCTAATTCCTCAGAGGTGCAGTATTGCTTATCAGTGTAAGCATACAATTTTTTATAACTAAAAGCAGACTNTATTACGAACAAATTTTTTTATCGTCTATTATTTTAATCCTTTAATATCTATACAAGATACAATACTTTTTTATTGAATAAATTCTAATTCCTCAGAGGTGCAGTATTGCTTATCAGTGTAAGCATACAATTTTTTATAACTAAAAGCAGACTATTTTATAAAGATTTTTTTATCTATTTTTATAAATGATGTTTCTAATTCCACTACGTTTTGTTGTTTTTTCCCCTTCATTTAGAATAAATTTTGTACATAATGAATTATTTCATTTCAATTTTTAGATATGGAATTTTTTCATTTTTATTTCACTTGATCATTGCATTCCTGCCTTGTCCTGTGTTTCAATATTTATGTTAGCACTTATTTTAACTATCATTTCTATTTCTCAGTTCTTAATTTTAATTAATAAGTTTTCCTTATAGTTTATTTATTTCTTTTTCCCTGATTGTTAGGTACTAAATATATTCCGAATTTAATCATTAAATTTTCTATATTAATTTTGTGATTTTAATAAATCTTTAGCTTATTATAATTAGGTTTTACTTAGTTTAAAATAATTGTCTTAACTTCAATAAGCTTAGATTTGTTAGTTTCTTTTTGTCTTGGTTTAGTATTAGAGCACTCAAAATGATATTTTTATTAATTTAATGAATTTACCATCTTAATTTATATATTTCTATCTGTTTACCCAGTTTTTTTTCTAATTGTGAAGTAGAAAATCTTAATGTTTAATCTGCATTCTGAGTTTTTCTTTTTTTCTTTATATTCTTAAAAGCTTACGTGAGGTGATTGAATGCAATTTAATTTTAATTAAATACAGATTATTTGTATTAAACATTTCTTTATGTAGTTTTTTTTTAAATTTTTTAAAGGATGACTGAGTTGAAGAAAAGCTATTCCATTTTTTTAATCTATTATTATTAATCTATGATGTTTTATTTGATGATAAATAATCATTATGCCACTTTTAAGGTCCTTAATTTCTAGAAAAAAAGTCCTTAATTTTTTTGATAAAAGGCCCTAAAAGTGCTTAATTTTTGCTTTGATAGAAGAGTGGGAACCCTGATATATATATATAAACAAATTTATTCTTGCATGAAATTGTCATTTGCTGTACGAATTATAAAATTATGTGCAAAAATATTTCAATTCACTTAAAATGTGATTGAGTCTGAGTAAATGTGATTGAGTAAGTGATTGAGTCTCAGTTAGTAAAAAATAACTATCATTAGATTAAAAGGTATTCAGAGTGTTCTCATTTTCTGTGCACTGTATGATTTATTAAAATATAAAATCCGAAAGGATTGAAAATGATCATTAAAGATGCTTGGTATTATTTCATGGATTCTTAAATGCTTTGCATTGAATAAAATGTTTTTAATTAGTAATAATCATCTTTTTAGAAATGGGGCATTTTTTTACAGGGGTCTGTTTAGAAGACGAAACCTTCACAAATTTGTTTATCTTCATTATTGCTTTGTTAATCGAATATACCCTATGCGGGGGGAAGACGGTTCGAAACGAACTAAGTTTTCCAAGTTTCCCTAAGTTTAAATTCCAAATGTAGTATTCTGAGAAAATATTTCTATATTTACAAATATCGTGTGCACATTCTTATAGATATTAAATGATTTTTTTCTTTTGTAAATAAATAATTTATCAATTTATATTTATTCATAAAATTAATTAATAGAATATTATGTGAATAAAAATAAACTGCCGGCAATTTTTTAAATAAAATATTATAAATTTAGAATGGTTTAAATTTATTTAACTAACTTATTTATGTATCAAAGTTATGTAATACATAACATGAATTTTATAACTTAGTTATGTAACACATGAAAAGTGATACATAACTAAGTTGTGTTATTTAAAATATGCCAATTGAAATTATTAAAAATGTGAGTGATTTTGTTTACATTATTCGTCCGAAATGAATATTTACTGTTGAGCAGTATAGGCTAAATACAAAATATTTGTATGTTGCATCTCTAATTTAGTAGCAGCAATTGTTGAGCGGAATCTTGTATCTATTTACAATTTAAAAACTTTGCGAAAAGGTTTTTAGCAATTTTTGTAATAACAGGACCCCAATTCCACAAATTCACAAAAGCATTATCTGGTTGAAAAAATATGACGCTTATTTTATATTCTCAAATTATGAGTAGTTTTTCACAATTTCACAGAAACAGGACCTTTCACAAGACCTTTTCCTTTGTCTGGACAGACCCCATATATATATATATATATATATATACATAAATAAAAATAAGAAAACACGAAGAAAGTTAAGAAAAACAATAAGTTACATGTAATATAGTTAATTCTTTAGTAATATAGTTAATAATCTTATTTAAGTAGTTAGAGAAAATGGTGCCAGGTTTAGTTAAATACGAGTATTAGACCCACATGTGATAGTTCTAAATTTTACTGGAATTTTATGAAATTTAGGACTGATAATTAAGTAAGGAAATTGTATATTGCTAATTTTAATTTTTAATCTCTTGTAAAAAGCTAAAATTTTTTTAATGGCAATATTATTATTGAAATTACTAAGTTCAAAATTTTTACTATTTTTTAATTCCGTATTTAAAAGTTCAG
>NC_092213.1:18197971-18238432 GCF_043381705.1 Parasteatoda tepidariorum
TATATATATATATTCTAACTTTACTATAAAAAATATCATAATACAAAAGGAGTTAAAATAAAAAAAAATTTACTACTCTAACATACATGCTTTGCTGAGAGATAAACCGGAAGCGTGGCATAATTCTAATTTCAAAGCACATAGGGTTTCTTTTTGGTTCCCTCCTCCCTCCAACCTTTTTCAGCAGGCAGTAACTTTCAGCAGCCCTATACTCCTCGAAGTGTATAAATTATTGTCACTTTACAGTTTTCACAGTTTAAACTCGAAGTTTTCCCGATTTCTGGCCTTTCTGTCTACAACAGTATTGAATTTCAAGAAGAGCCGTCTGAACAAGTGAATAAATTTCACCATAAACCTTTTTAAATTTTTGATGTGATTCCAGCTGAGATTATTTTTAATTTCCATTTGAGAAAAGAGGGATGATTACTAATATTGTTTTTATTCTTTCCAATGGACACAAAATTGTATGCAATATTCAGGCAATTATGCCCTTAATAATCGACACTTTATTCGTTAAGAATCGTTAATAATAACCTTAATCAATTAAGACATATCAAATGAAACTTTTAATTCCAGAGAAATATTTAATTTTATTTGTTCTGTATGCATCATTACTCTATTTTGAAAATTCGACTGTGTTTTAAACATAATCTTGATAAATTGTCATTTGCCACATGAAGTAAATAATAAAGCAAAATTTTAGCTTTAATATAACAGAGCAAAAATGAATTCCATTTCAGTTCGGTAAATTTTTGCTCCACTGGTGAACTCGTAATAGAGTTATAAGTTCATAAGAGTTTTTTTTTTAATAAATAAATATAGTGATTGTTTCATTTATTATTGTTGCTCCTGAGTGTTTAATGCTAAATTATTTTTTTTTCTTTTGAAATAATTTTTGAAATATGGAAAGCAGGGCGACATTTATTTTTATTTGTATGAGAGTCAAAAAATATTAACTTAACTTTCAATAACTATAGGTAAATAAAAAACAAAAGTTGGATAAAAACTTTAAATGTAAAAAGATTTAAATAAAACACAATTACTTCACCTGAGGGATTTTATAAAGAATTCTAACCTTTTTAATTTTACAAGTTGGGTGAAAAGTAAATATTTTACAATAGTTGTATGGAGTCAAAGAAATTCTAAATTAAATCAACATTAAAACATTGAGTGTAAAAAGTTTTCAGATCACTTTAAAGTTCTGCATCCATTGCATCGCTTTCCTGGCCAAACAGTTGGGACAAAATTTCTCGGATTGCGGTTACCCCTGTAAACTGGGGATCAAAAATCCGAATCCGCCGGAAAAAAGTTTCTCGGAGTAAGTACGCTTTAGTGTCTGATTTCATAACTTAAAATATATTGTCTGCTGGCATATTTGAGGTCACCCTCTGGAACCATTAAGATTGAGTCCTGGAACGTAGACATCTGTTAGTTTTAAATTAGAAACAAAACAAAAATTAGTTTTAGATTTTTTGTTTACTTCTCACTGTACACTAAAACTTGAATTTTTTTTTCTTTTGAAATTTCGGTTTTAATGCCATTACGTCAACATCCTTCGGTTAGTGATTAATTTATAAATGTAATCTCTACTTTATTTTTCTCTTCACTTTTAAACTGTAAAAGACTTTTTCTCCATTTGTAAATTATGAAAAAATTATTAATCTGATTGTGTAAACAGTTAATTCACTAAAATTGAGCATTCTCAATTAATAGTCATTTATATTATTATTAATAATTATTTACACAAAATTATAATAAAAGAAATTTTTAGAAATTTATAAGTTTCTGTTGCAATAATTAGGGAATTTCTACTGACAAAATCCAAAAACATGACAGAATTCAAGTAGTTTTTTTTCGGAGCAAAATGCATTTTTATTTTAAAGGGAACAATATTGATTTAATATTTATTAGATAAAAGACTCTCTAATCGCTAACACCAATGACAGGAAAAAAAATTCATTTTTTTTCTTTTCCTCAAGAAGTTTAAAACGTGAATTGTTGTTCTTTCATCCTTGTTGTTCTTTCAAACTTAAATACCAGAGAAAAAAAACTTGATAGGAAGAGCCATGAAAAAGGGCCTAATTTTTGGAACCTCTTGAAACCTTATACGGTTCCCTCGGGAACCGTGGATCTCCATTTTAAAACTGCTGTATTCCATAACAGAATTAAAGTTTGAAAAAGGTTATACGTTTCTTAATATCTCGGAAACCTCTTGTGGGGCTAGGTTTCTTATGTCGATCGATCGCCATCCATCAAAAGGTATCTCAAGATAAAATTGAGTTAACAAATTCAATGAATAGATACCACTAGTTGTTTCATTGCTGCTTTGCGAGATGTCGGGAGAGCTGTATTAAGATCACCAGACTTTAAGAGTTGGTCGTGAGAGCTTTATTAGGATCAGGGTTGTGGGCGTGGTCGCTAATGTGTTGCAATAAGTAGTTGAGTATGTATAGGCCCCCGTTGTGTGTGATCGAGACTGAGTCACAACAACGTGAGGAGGACAATGTTGCAGTCAGACAATATTGCAGCAAGTCAACTATTCACTGTCAATCATCCATCGAACTAGTTGTGTTTCAACAGGGGTCTGTTTAGAAGAAATTTGGGTCCATTAACGAACCCTTCACAAAATATCTTTTCACGAAAACGTACCCTTCACAAGATAATTTATAATGCGTAACACATTAAAAGTGATACATTGCTAAATTGTATTATTTAAAATCTGTCAATTGAAATTATTAAAAAAGTGAGTGATTTTGTATCCATTATTCGTCCGAAATGAATATTCTGTGTTGAGCAGTATAGGCTAAATACAAAATATTTGCATGTTGCGTCTCTAATTTAGTAACAGCAATTGTTGGGCATAATCTTGTATCTATTTACAATTTAAAACCTTCTTGAAAAGATTTTTAACAATTTTTGCAATAACGAGACCCTATTTGCAATTTTACGAAAACAGGACCTTTCATAAAATGTTTGGACAGACCCCTGGTTTAAATCGAAGTGGGCGTTTCAGTCGAGGTAGGCGTGTTCAGATTGCATCTGCGAGTTACCCAAGTTTGGCTAATACTTTCGGAAAAATTTTTGTTGAATCAAAATTAATTTCTGAATTTTTTTGAAGTGTACTAGAATTCCTCATGTGTAGATGATTTTAATATAATTTTATTTTATTACATTAATAACAAGTAAAACGAGTGCTTCCTCAAATCCATAAAGGGAATGAACAAATTAATATAAAACAAATCATATGTTTTCCTGTTCCTTTCCTGTTTTCTTATTTCTGATGTCTTATTTAACAATGTAACTAGTTAGTGTTTAATTTAACAATGTATTAATTTTAGTGTTTCTCTAAAAAAATGAGTGTAAAACATTCGGTCAGTTTGGGGAATATTTTTTGTCGCTTGAGATTTTTTTACAGATCCTAGTTTCGTGTCTTTGATCTCAACTATTCAATCAGTTTCTCTCTACAAACATTTTTTTAATAAAGAAATAAATTGAAATTTTTTAATCTATTTTTTTACAAAATGCTCAAGTTTTAGAACGTTATATGTAACAGGGGGTCGCATAAATATTGATACAAATTTCTAGGGATGTTAGGGTACATCGCCAGGATAAATGATGCATCGGAACCCGTACCCAAAAATGTCGTCATACGCCGCATGAGTCACTTCACCATTAAGAGCGTTTTCCTTGTCTATTTCTGAACAGTTCATAATAGAGAAACACCCCTAGTCGAGTATGAGTTCCTATGTAATTTTAAACCTGATGATATGTCCTAACTCATCTAGAAGCTAGCCGCAACATTTATGCTACCCACGCCTGAATAGGCAAGATCAATTATTTGTATGAATGCAACCAAAAAATTCTCCCTGATTTAATCTCATGTTTTCATTTTTATTGCATGCAGTTATGTAAAATAACACCGAAAATATGTTGTTCCGTGCAAAAATGAAATTATAATTATGAATTATATGGGATGTTATTTTTAAGATTTCTCATGGCTATTTGGTTTTAATAATAATTTCATTCTTAAAAACAAATCTGTCCCTAAAACTGAACTTGCTTAACCAAAAGAATATCATAATATTGTTGATCATAATATTGTTGATAATTGAACAAATCATAATATTATTTTTCTTTTTTCTTTCTTTTTTTTTTTGCTAGGCAACTTTTATTTAGAAAGTAAATAAAATATAGAAAAGCACATGCCAAAAGTCGATGGTAGCACAACAAAAGAATAATTTCTATTCTATAAAAGTAGTTAAATGACTTCTTTTGTACAAAGAATAATTAGTATTAAATATTAGATTGGTGTGTAGTCTAGTAGTATTAATTTTAGATTCATGCGTAGTCTAGTAGTATTAATATTAGATTAATGTGTTGACGAGTAGTATTAATACTAGATTATTATTAATATTAGTAGTTAATATTAATATTAGATTAATGTAATTAGCATTGATATTAGAAAAATGTGTAATCATGCAATAAATAGTAGTACATCTATTCTTTTACGAAATATTTACCACCTAGTTTTGAAAGAAATATAAATTAATAAAAGCAATTAATTAACAGAATAACAGTTTGGTTTATCCAGCCCTTGAGCGTAAATAGAAAAAAATAACTAGATTGGTTAAAGAAAACGTTCATTCGATTTTTACTTAAATTGACATTTTTCTTTGTTGTACTTTCTCTGTGAACATTTAGTACTTTACTTTAATTTTAGATTTACCATTAGAAGTATATCAAACTCAAATTGTACAACCTGGAAAAAATGTTCAAGATGCCAACACGTGCATGAATAGTAAACCTCGAGAAAAAAGAATTTCTTCTAAATCTAAAGTTCTATCAGCAACTAAAGAAAATGATACTATTAAGTCTGTCTCGCCTTCTGAGCCACCACCAGGTACCGAATTAAAATCAGATGTTTCCTGCACAGAAAAAAATAAGAACGTTGAAAAAAAGCATACGAATAATTTTTCCGAGCAAGCTCTTGACGAGAATTTGTGGCTACCACAGCGAATTCTCAGACCTAGAAAAGCGAAACCAAACATGACTCAGAATGAAAAAGAATTGGATGAACTGATCGGTCCAGAATTACCAATAAAGAAAAACTCACGAAAGGGGAACAGAAAGAAGGAGCAAGATCTTTCTTATAAATGTAATATGAATCATAACTTTTATTGTCCTTCCCCGTTGCCAATGAATTCTAATGAAAACAACTGCCTCTCTGCTATCCAAGATCATGATTATTTCTTAAAAGACAATGATAAGCATTCAAACAGGGTCACAACTCTTTCCTCTGATAAGATTGATTTTAAAGTTACGAAGAAAACGTTAGATCGAAAAAAGAATATCACGTTACTTGTGGAAAATATTGGTAATGACTGTGGCACTACTTCAGTAGGTGAAAAGAACCTCGACTTACCAGTGGATAATGATAAAAGCTATGAAACAGCTAAAGAAGAGGAAAATAAATTTACCTTTGCAGTGGATCTAAATAATTCATGTTATCAGTCAAAGGTACAAGCAAAAATCAACAATACCACCTTCGTAGGGGATAAAAATTTGGCAAGATCTGATTCCGCATTGAAAAACGAAAATAAAAAGGTTAACTTTATCGAAAACAAGAAGCAGAAACGTGCTCAAAAAACTAAAAAAAATTCATTGGAAGGCCATGGAAAGAAACATGTGCATGAAAATAACAAAACTTGCAAGAATACTGAATGTTTTCTTACTGAAAGTGGCATCTCCGAAAATGATAAACCGTGTGACAGCGAAGATGTCAATGTGACAGCAAAGCAACAAATATGGCATAAAATTAAAAATCCTCATCAACATGAAAACATGATAAATACCTTTAAAAGCAGCGACGGATGGAATTCGGAATGTGTTAAGTTCACTAAAGATAATAATGCGTTGAATCAAAGAAAATGGTATGAAGTAATTGGCACGGAGGAACATTCAAAGATGGAATCAGCAGAAAGCCAGAAGTTAAAAAATGAAATGAAACGTGAAGAAATAAATGACTTTGAACCACAACCTCAAAATGAAGTAATTTTCTTGAATGAAATCAAAACAGAGGTAAGTTTCCCTTTCCAAATATATATTGTAAGTAAAGCAAAAACGAGTACGGTTTTGCTACAGTGTACTTACTAATAAAGAGAACCGTGAAGCGGTAGTACTATGGAATTGTCAGTAACAAACAGTTTCTGCAATATTAAAATAAAGTAATAGCAGTATCCGATAAAAAAAGAGCAATGAAACTGCAGTACTGTAAAATTCTCAGTAACAAATAGTTCCTACAATATTAAAATAAAACTAGTGGTCTGCGCCCCCTGGTCGCTAACGCTCGCCAACCCCCGAAAATTGCTACGCAATCTTATATGGTTTGCTTCGCTTCGCTCGCTACTAACTGAGGTACATTGCAAATACACAAAATTCTAAGAATTCAGAACAATCATTCAAATCCATATAACAACATTTTTTTTTAAAAAAAAATTACATCTTTTTAGTAAATACTAAGTCATTAAAATAAATTTGAATTCAAATAAATGACATGTAATTCGTTAAACCTATTATAAATGTGCTATAGTATAAAATCTTAAAGCGTAACAGCACGACTGAGAATCATTTTTCAATGAATAACTAATAACAATAATAAAACAAATAAATTCGTGATATAAATCAAAAACAGGGTGCGTAGCGTTTGTAAAAAGTACTTAAAGGTGCTTTTTTGGGGATTTCGTTTTTAAAAGCTTTTAAAGGTGCTTTTTTCAGCTGGCGTTTTTAATAAGTGCTTTTTTTCCGAATAATTTTTTTTCTTTCCTTCAGTGATATCTGGTGGATCCCATCCATTTCACGAAAAATGGGGAGTTTGTTACGTAATCATTGACGCGGACTTCATGTCGTACCCATGTCATGACTTGCGCATGCGCACACTTGAAACCGAAACACGAGTGCTCCAATTCGGATAGAGAATATCAGATCCTTATGAAATGTTTTTCTTTTTAATTTAATTTATTTTTGTTCTTGTTTATTTTATTTTACTTCTAACACTTTTCTTGACGTAGGGGGTAAGGGTACCTTTATTCTGAGTTCAGGGTCAAGTTGAATTCACTCGGTGATGCGGGAAGGTACTGATTGTTTTGATTTACGCCCGTTTCTTTTTTGTTTTTTTTTAACACTAAAACTGTTTATAAAAAGTTTTTGTTTTTCAATAATATCATTGATTGAATATGAATTTTTTGAGTGCTTGAAAATTTTTGTAAAGTGCTTGAAAAGTTTTTAAAAAGTGCTTATTTTTGATTCAAAGATTTGGCTACGCACCCTGAAAAATCGTCAAATAAATTCGAAATATATAAATTCGTGAAAAAAAGCGCCTTCGACCAAATACTAAAATAGAGATCAATTGACAAGGACTACTCACTTCTGCCTAGCTTAGGGTTATTTCAGTTTCCGTTTTTAAAAGCGCTTTATGTTGAGCCACCTCAGCTAGATTTGGCATGTGACATTTTTAGCGGCAATCATTGGTCGATTTTCTAGCATTGCCATTCGGGGAGTTGTAATGAGACTTTTCTTTTAGTCGCCGTGTAAGAGAAATATATATATAGATGAGCCAGGAAGCAGCAGTACTATGAAATTGTCTGTAACAAATAGTTTCTTCAATTTTAAAATAAAATAATTTTTTAAATTTAAAAAAAAGAACCATTTTTTTATGGTTTTGCCAGAAAAATCTAAGCAAAAGAAATATTAAGTGTAATTTATAAAATACGAATTTATTTAGCCTCAGTTAAATTTTCCAGATATTATGTTCAGTTTAGATCAAGTGTCTCTTAAAATGTGATGCAAGAATATGTTATAAAGATTATAAAGGAAGCAGATAAATAGTCAGTGATTTAATTGATGTAATTATTGTTATTCGAAACATGATGACTTTTCCTCAGCATTCTTTAAAATTATCTTAAAGAAACTGGTTGAAACAAAATATTAAATGTTCCAATTAATCGGTATTGATCAACTTCTCAAGTTTATAGACAAAGCTGAAAGACATTCCGACTTAATTATTATAATTAAATATTATTAATATTAGTTAGCTGAACTTCCCGGTGACTTTACGTTATTAGACTAATCAAAGTACCATTTTAATAGCTACTTCAATCAAGATTAAAATTGACTGTATTTAGTATCAGTTGACATGGTTCAGTTGCTCGAGACCGACTCATGATAAGTAAAATTTACCTCAATCGAATAATTTTTCCTGTACTATCACCTTTTTTAGGATCGTAAAAAACCTATTACCAAAGTACTGATCTTTTGTACTTATTTTAAATACCTGTTTAACTGTATTTGGTACCTACTACCACAAGATAATTAAGTAATATCTGCATTGATAAGAGTATGACGATTTTTTTTTTACTTTTTCACGAAACAAATAAATACCATTTCCACATTAATTTTGCCTTTGGTATCTAACTTTTTTATTTCAATTAATGCCTGCTAGTGACGTCATCGTAGGTAAATCATGACATATGTTGATACAGAAACTATTTAAGTTTGACACACACGCGTGACGTCACTTACAGGTACGTCACTTACTAGATAATTCCGATTAAAACCACATGGTTAAGCAAAATCAATTTACATCTAAAATTCTAGTCCCCAATTACAGCTGATTTGAAATTGTTTTGTTTCTTTGGTCTTAAATCGAGAGATAAACAATAATTTCTGTGTATTCAATCGAGGGTATTCTGTATATTCTTTTGTATCTTTTTAATTAGAATAAAGAGCCATACTTCCCAGCACCAAATTTTGACGCAGATGTTATGTTTGATTGTTTTGATGATGACAGTCAAGGATTCACCAATATTAAAATCCCAGAGGCAGGAAACCAAGATGTAAGTATCTAAATGTACATTTCTTGTAATCAAAGAAAATTTTGTTTTTCAAAAGTTCTGTTGTCGCATGAAGTCATACTGTTTTGCGAATAATATGCATAACTGTTATGAGTTTGCAACAGTTACTTATGACTAAGGCCCGGATTTTGATGACATTTGCATTTTTGGACATTTTTTGTCTTTTAGAGCATTTTTTTAGATTTATAGTGCATTTTTCTTTAAATTTTGGGGCGTATTTTGCATTTTAATGCATTTTTTAAAGTTTTTTATTAATTTTTTCCAATTTTTATTATTTTTTATCAATTTTCATTATTACACTGGCTTCCAAACAATGAAGAAAATCTATAGAATATTAACAGGTGAAGCAAAATCTTTTCAAATTGAAGAAGAATTGTCAGTAAGTGAGACCGTCTTTTTCAAGTACGCACCTATAACATAATTTCAGTAGACGTTGAAAAAAGCTTCTGCAGTAATGAAAATTTACTTTCAGACAAGAGACTCTCGTTTACATTTCAAATTATCAAAAAACATTTAATTATCAAATGTAATTCTGATATTTAGTAATATTATGAGATGGAAGTTGTTATATCCATTAAAGTTTCTATACAAAATAAAAATATTTTGGTGTCAATATATTTTCCTTTTTTTGTTATTTTAGGATATAAAGCAAATTTTTCAAACTTTAATGAACGCAGAACAAGTATTGCATTGCTTTATATTTTTTAAATGACTCATAATAATTTTAAAGAGCAAAAAAATTTTTTAATTCAATATTTTTACTTTATTTAAGACATTTTTGCGCAATTTTTGGATTTTTAAGGGCATTTTTTGCCCTTTTTAAGGGCATTAGTTGAGATTTTTTAGGTCATCAAAATCCGGGCTCTACTTATGACCTTTTAGGACAAATTTAGTTTATCTTTACCCAGCACCCTCTATCTTGATTTTGAAAATGGCCCAAAACGTCAATATGAGAAAAGCCACAGTTTTGAGAAAATTATTACCCTTTTTGTTTTAATATTTAAAAGCTTACTCCAATGCTACATTATGTGGGCTCATAACAAAATTGCAAAAAATGAGTATGAGGCCTTGATTTTGATAATTTTCATCTAGGTGGGAAAATGTCGCCTAATTGACTATTTTTAGAAGAGTTTAATAACTAACATTTTAAAATATTTTAGTTATTTGTCAGTTGATACCTGAATGACGAGTATCAATCGGGTGGTCATTGGAAGAAAAAAATATATCTCAAAATGAAACATTTTTGCTCACAATTATAAAATTCATTTATCTAAAGATAATCTCAGGAAAGGAAATATTCAGAAATAATCTATTATTTCATTTAGTAATACGGAGAAAAATTTTGAATTGTAATGTAAGACATACAAATTTTTTACCATTTTAAAGAAAGTAATTATGTATAGCAAAATAGAGAGTTTGAACGATTGCTCCGAGTTTGATTTGATTCCTGAGAAAACGAATTTTTAAATGTACGACATTTTCAAAACTCGATTTTTCATGAACTATTTGGTTGCTTTCGTTCAAATTCTGTATTTAATCGTATAACATTATCGTATAACAACGCATATTTGTTTTATTTCAGCTCATTCAGTCCAATTTCAACAGCAATTTGTGTTGTAAATTTGGCTTTGCGTCATGGGTAATTTCAATTTTCTTTTTTCTTTCTTTCTCTATTTTGATAATAATAGTAACTATCTGAAATCTCATCTTTCGTGCGGAGTTAAAAAAATTATTCTTGAAAAAAATTAAAAAAATTATAAAAAAATTATTCTAAACTAAAAAAATTCTATATAAATAATCTATAATCTAATTCTATATAAATAATCTATACTAAAAAAATTATTCTAAAATTATTCTCACTCGGCAAAAAATAAAAAGGTATTGATATTCAATATTCTTCAGCACCGATAATGATACTATTGATGAAAGCCAACACATAATTAATTATTAAGATTAACTATCTAATCGCTATCAAGTGATTTTTACTTATGAATCAATAATAAAGTAAGCAAAACCAAACTGTAAGCAAAATATTCCATCTCGCCTCAGAAAGTTTACAGTCGGTTACATGTCTCCTCCTTCATTAATTAGCTTTTTTAAATACAATGATCCTTATGCACCTTGCTTTTAAGATAATAGCTCAGAACATAGTTGATAGCCTTCTAAACACTAAAAATGATCAACCGATTTTTTGTTTTAGGCGATAGAATTTTTTTACAGTATTTACCGTATGTACATAAACTGTCTTATTTTTACATAAAAATGGGCATTTCAAATAGTAATAATAATCCTTTTTTTTTTGCTGTTTTTGTAAGTTAATGACACAAAATAATATAAACTTTTTTTAAATTTCCAATGAGCTGCAGAATCGGTCTTGCCGATAAGCAGACCTAGTGCGTTTTCCAGAGGTGGTATCCACTCTTTCAGGAACCACCACAATGGGTGAGATACCGTTGGTCATGTTAATTTGGATGTCTAGTTTCTGCCACACTAGATGGCAGCACCGAGACTCTATTTGGATGCTAAAGTGCACTAGGAATTTAATTTTGCCGGAAATACCAAAAGGCACTCCAGGGATCTTTTACATGCCGCATAATCATAGGACACGGCCGCTGAGGACATTCTGCATCCCGAAAATCCGGCGTCTGGGCCGGGGATCAAACCAACTGCGCCACCCAGCCACAAAAAAATAAATAAAAATAAATAAATAAAGTAAACTAGTTCTTTAAAATTTTATATAAATATTTTTAAAAAATTTCTCGAAACTAGTTGGATAGTTTTAAGTGAACTTTCATTCTTCTTTATTTTCTATAATTACATAATTTATTGTTTACAAAAGGGAATTTCAATACATTTTGATTATTACCATTATAAGAATTTACTTTAATATACTTTGATTCCTATAAATTATATTGCTCAATTTGAAACTTGGTTTTCGACAGCTTTGCGTTCTGAGGATTTTTACCTTTGATAGGTTTGACCATTATAAGGTTTGCCTTTGGTGAACTTTGATTTTCTTTAACCTTCACAATTGCATATTTTAAATTTTCTATAGTGAACTTAAGTCACTTCTATTTTTTATACTTGCTAAAATTTGCTTAATTCAACATTTATTCTTTTTGAACATTGAAATTACATTATTTAATGTTAAGCAACTATTGCCATTTTTAATTTTAATAGTTTTCAATTTGCTGAGGATAATTTTACTTCTTTTAAATTTTTTAATGGCATCATTGTTAAACTTTTCATAATAAATTCGGGATGTTTTAATTTTTTTGATTACTCAATTTAAAATGTGTTAAATGTTTTCTTTCTTTCAACTTATATAATTTTTTTACTGCCATGAAATGATTAAAACTGACTGTTTTTTTTTTTTTTAAAATGTGTATATTTTGTTTTGACCTACACATAAGTTCTGCATTTGGTGATGAACATTTAATTTGTTGCAGATTAATGATTACACACTGAATGACATGGACAAAAAAGAGGTAAATTTCAATCATGTTTTTTCTATATTTTTAACTTATTTTACGAGTTCTATGTTCTTGCTGCTTATTCGCAGTAAAAAAATATTTTTATATTTTCTTAATATTATTCGTTAATCTCTCTTTTCTACTTAAGGTCAAAATACGTGAAAAATATTATATTTATCATTTCAATAATTTATAGTCATCAAATACCGCATGAAACACTGAGGTCTCTTTTTTGCGTTAAAGGCTAAATTTTCCATACACGGCTCTCTTTCAAACAATAATTTTTCAAATTTTCTCGTATTTTCAATTATTTAGATCTAAGAGAAACAGTTATGCGTCAATGAAATTTCAATTTACTAGATAAATTATTGATAAATATTTGAATATTAATAAAAAAAAATTTTGAACTACTTTTTGGATTTATATATTTTAGTACAATAATTTAGCAGATTTGCAATTCCAATAATTTAGCAGATGCAATGCATTCCAATAATAATTTAGCAGATTTTTTAATAATCATTAGACGGCTTTTTATAATCAACAAATATCGAAAGATATTTTTACTTGTAAATTAAAGCGTCAGGAAAAAATATATAAAGATACCGATGTCCCATCCATCTGCCTTAAAGGAATATATTTTAACTTTTTAATTTGAATGTGATATGCTGTTAAATCTTTTGGTGCATCTAAACGCAAAAAATGGTAGAAATTACTTCATTCCCAAACTATAAAGTTAAAGAAAGAATATTAAAGTGTCTGCACATACAGTTTCCAAAAAATATCTTGCAGTACCCTACTCTGCTAGAAATTTCTTGGAAAAAATGTTAAATAACTATTTAATTGTTATTTAATTAAAACGAAACAGTCAAATAACCGTAAATAAGATGGTAATCAAACTGCTATAAGAACTACTTTCATCCAATACGGTTAAATAATCAGAATTTTAATTCGTCAACTAAGCCCACTTAAAGTAACCACTTTGTTGCTTGCAACTGCATACATATGTGGGGAGAGTAGCTTCGACCATGTCAACCGTCATCTATGAAAAGGTACCCTAACATAGTCCTAGTCCTAGTGTTTCGATTTTATTGGGCACCTGGGTCTCGAAGCGACCTCTATCCCATTCATCTTGAATTTTAACACAGTTTTGGTTGAGCATTGAGGTAAGCAGGAAGTGGAGTTGCTTTTATGAATGCTTCAAGCACCTTGCTTGAATAACTAAAAAGGAATCAAGAACCCTAACATAGAATCGAGTTAACACGTCTTATATACTAGTTAATTGGAATTTTGTAGTGGTAGATACCCTACAGTACTCCCCCACCAGAATTATATCCGTGATAGAAATCAATGAACGGATACCACTAGTTGATTCATTGCTGTCTTGTGAAAAGCCGGAAGAGCTGTATTAAGATCACCGTAGTTTTTGAGTGCTGAGTGTGAGAGGTGTATTAACTTCACTGTCGTAGTCGTTCCTGTGTTGCCGTTAGCAGTCGAGTGTATGCAAGCCAACGTTGTGCGTGGTCGAGACGAGACTGAGTAGCAACAGTGCGAGGAGGTGGATAATGTCGCAGTCACAAGTAGCAAGTCAACTGTTCAATGTGGACCATCCAACGAAGTGGGCGTTAGTGTCAACTGTGTGTGTCACATCACGTCCGAAGGTCACCAATGTGGGGAGAGTAGTTTTCAACCATGTCAACCGTCATCTATGAAAAGGTACCCCAACATAAAAAAAATCGAGTACAAACGGCTTATATATACTAGTGAATTGCAATTGTAATTTTGTAGTGGTAGATACCCTACACACATTACAGCTGAGAAGGATAACTTGTTACTGTCAGTCTCATGACCGACAAAACTGGTTTGAGTTCCAGCGTTGACACCACAATATTTCCTTCAGCATATGAAGAGTTTCCAGTGTCTTGCACTAACCAATTTGTGTCTTACACTCCCCAATGCCCATTACCTAACGAAAAACTTAGCTCCTATGTCCAGTTAAATTTCATTTTCACGTTTGCAATCATGTTAGTTGTAAATGGTTGAAAAAACCATATAGATTCATGGTGTCATAACCATACTAGTTGTAAATTGTTTCAAACCAGAAAGGTAAAAAATATGTTCCTTACCATAAACTTTATGTTTAATTAGGTAAACAGACTGCTGCTGCTATTTTACCATAATTTTAAAATAAAAACTCTAACAGTGCAGAATTATCGGGCTTTCAATAGTTAACTTATTTTAATATAGCCATAATAATATTTATTGAATGCTTCGATTATTTATATGAAATTGCCAATGAAGAAAGAAATCGCAAAAATTTATATATTTTTATTTAACTATGACAAGAACATAAATTTTTAAAACATTCCATGAGCATTTTTCATCAAGTTTTTCAATACGAAACGGAAAAAATAAAGGATAAAAAATTGGGTTTCTCAACGTTTAAAACTGTTTTTTTTTTTTTTTTTTTTTTTTTTTTTTTTTTTTAAATAATAATTTAGCTTATTTTATTCATGTCAACACATGCAAACACGAGAAGCAAATTTATAATTTAATAAAATATTTTATTCTTTACATAAAGTATTTTTTTATAACCGGTGTTGAACAGCCGACCCATTTCTGAATTTACGATTATCAATGTCAAACTCCATTTCCATGTAATTTTGAACCCTACCCAGAAGACAAGGTAGCTCCTATATCAAGCATTTGGTTAAACTAGCGTTCGTGAAGGATTTTTTGATGGATCTTTGTCTTACATGTAGAGGAAAAACATGAAATCCTCCTCCGGTTAGCCGGACGGTAACCATGATCCTTCTATCATTGAAGATATTTTATGTCAGATGTGAGGTCAGGGCAAACCGGGAGAAGAATTCGTATCAACTAGCCACCGATGGCAGGGATCTGTCCAGACATTTTGTGAAAGGTCCGTTTTTTGTTAAATTGTGAAAAAATTACTCGTAATTGATGCATATAAAATAAACGTTAAGTCACATTCTTTCAATCAGGGTCCTGCTTTTGTGAATTTGTGTAAATAGGGTCCGTTACTGCGAAAAAACTTTTTCAAGGAGTTTTTAAATTGTAAAGACATACAAGATTATGCTCAACACTGTAAAATAATGATTAAAAAAATTAAATTTTAAAAAATAATCAGCAATTGCAGCTACTAAATTAGCGATGCAACATATAAATATTTGGTATTTAGCCTATACTGCTGAACGCAGAATATTCATTTCGGACGAATAAAGAAAGAAACGTCTGCTGAAGACAAAATTTAGTTCGTTTACATCTGTCTTTCACCCTCCCCCTTTCCTGGGAAGGGTTTATTCGATTAACAAAACAATAATGAAGATAAACAAATTTGTGAAGGGTCCGATTAAAAGATAAATTATTTTGTGAAGGGTCCGTTTTTAAGTTAAAATATTTTGTGAAAGATCCGTTTTTATGAAAAGATATTTTGTGAAGAGTCCGTTAACGGACCCGAATTTCTTCTAAACAGACCCCCTAGATAGGATTCGAAGGACTTTGATCATCTCAATGGAAGTCGAACGCTCCCACATTAAGCATTGGTCATCTCAATGGAAGTCAAACGTTCCCACATTAAGCATATTCATCATAATGAGTAGATCGTTTTTTTTTTGTTGTTAGTATAATCGCAGCAGCTAATGATATTTTAGTCCGTATTCCACCAAAAAAGTTTGATCATTTAGGGGACGCTAAAATATATTACGTAAGCATATTTTTGGAATCCCCCGCTCCTTTTGTTAGCAAAAATAAGCAAATCATCAACCCTTTCACCCGCTTAAGTAAAAAATTAGAAGCACCGCCACCTTCTGTTTTTTACCTAAATTTTTACTGTAGTAATCTAATTTTATGATAAAAATACAAATAAAAATTGACCGTACGAGTTGTAAATGTTTTCAAAACCGCAAAGATAACAAAAATTTCCCAACCATAAACTTAATGGTTAATTGAATGGACAGACAGCTGCCGGAACTTATACTGTAATTTCAGAATAAAACTTCTAACATAATGTAATAATTTATCAGTAATATTCCTTTGCACTACTGTTGATGTAGAGCAGTTGGTATCATTCTTGTAGGTGTAGAGTACTTAGTATCATTTCTGTAGATGTAGAGTAGGTGGTATCATTTCTGTAGATGTAGAGTAGTTGGTATCATTTCTGTTGATGTAGAGCAGTTGGTATCATTTTTGTAGATGTAGAGTACTTGGTATCATTTCTGTAGATGTAGAGTAGTTGGTATCATTTTTGTAGATGTAGAGTAGTTGATATCATTTTTGTAGGTGTAGAGTAGTTGGTATCATTTTTGTAGATCAGGAACGGCAATTAAGTATATACGGCAATAAGTACGGTAGTCAATAAAGTAATTTTGAGGTACAGTTTAAAATAACGTCGGTTATTTTAAGGAGCATACACACGCGTATTTTTAAAATAAAGTTAAAATATCAAGCAGTGAGAATAATACGGATTCAAATCAAACTAAACGAAACAGAAACGGATAAATTTTAATGTTTTTGCGATGTAATGTTTGGAGTAAGTCAAATTATAAACAGATACATAATTTACGGAATTTAGCATTAATTAAAACCACAAACAAATAGTGAGATAGGATTTTCTGAAAAATAAACGCTTAATTAAGATAAATTTAAGTTTACTCTGTTTAGAAAAAAAAAACGTATAAGCTTTAAAATTTTGCATCCATTTAAGTAGCCAACCATAAAATTGAATAAACGACAAAATGTATAGTCGTAAGTTAACTCCTATTTAGTTATAGGCCTCAAAATTTTGCATCAATTAAAGTCGCACAATATAAAATTGAACAAATAGCAGAACGAATAATCGAGAGTCAACTCGCATTTAGAAATTGATTTAAAAGCTTCAAAATTTTACATCAATCAATTAACACAACAATAATAAAGATAAGCAAATTTGTGAAGGGTCTGATTAAAAGATAAATTACTTTGTGAAGGGTCCGTTTTTGTGAAAAGATATTTTGTGAAGGGTCCGTTAACGGACCCAGATTTAAATTATTTTGTGTAGGGTCCAAACAAATTTGTGAAAGGCCTGATTAAAAGATAAATTATTTTGTGAAGGGTCCGTTTTTGTGAAAAGATATTTTGTGAAGGGTCCGTTAACGGACCCAGATTTAAATTATTTTGTGAAGGGTCCGTTAACGAACCCAGATTTCTTCTAAACAGACCCCTGGTAAAATCAACCATATATAAGCAGTGAAAAATTTTGGAGTGCAGCAGCCACTATCTTTGGTGTTGCTTTTCAATTTTCTTATAGTCCATGCAGTCACATTTTTAATACTTTATGCTGTTATAGTTTTATTTGATTACTTATTCATTTTTTGTCTGTTTGCTTCCTGACTACATAGTTTTTCTTGAGCATTGGAATCATAATAGCTTCAGTGCAAAAACATTTCGTTTTAAAAGAAAGCACAATTGTGATCTTGTCAATTTGATATAAAATTTTATAGAATGACTACAGCATATAACTAATTTCATCTTTGCTTAATAATATATCTAATTTACCTCAACACCAAAAACGATGGCTATGCGCCAAAATTTTTCCAAGTGTAATCGTATAATTTATAAGACGTCATGTATGTCAATATAATGTGAATTTTAGCCTATTTCTTACTTATTTTGAATTTTTTAGATTGTGAAAAATGAGCCAGTGGATGTTATGAACAGCAATTATGTTGATGTAAAAACAGTATGTTAGTTTTCTTTATTGCTTTTGATACATACTGTAAATATTTTTATTTTTTAAATTAAAGTTTTTTTCTCTTCATTATGGAAGCTATTCATTTTAGTTTTTTATGCTTTATTTCTTTTGAAACCTGTTTTTTACGGTAAAAAGTTATTTTTATTTAAAGTTTTATTTTCTTCATTATGAAATCTATTCATTTACTAATAAATCTAAACTTTCTTTAATTTTTTCTCTCGATCAATCAACTATCATATTGTAGGTAGAGATAAATTCATCAATATATATATATATATATATATATTTACGAAACNATATATATATATATATATTTAAACCAAACCTTACCTAACTCGTTTGCTTAATGTTTTTGACTTATTGCACTGAAATAATTTAATTTCCATCTGTCCATTCTACTCTCTTAACTTTTTTTAAAATTTGTATCTTTTTTACTAGTTTGTTTTCTTTCTCGTATATTATTTTTATGTTGTAAAATACACAGTCCAGTCACATTAATGTGACCACCTGTCAAAATCCAGAATAACGCAGAGCGAACCGCTGCGAGACGTGCAGGAAGAGAGTCAATTAGGTTTCTGAAGGTATTCACTGGGATGTTGAGCAATGCCGACTCCGTGGCCAGCTGCGCTAGATTACGCGGTTGAGGATCCATGTCGCTAACAACCTGATCGAGATGGTCCCACAGATTCTCGATTGAGTTTAAATCCGGTGAGTTTGCTGGCCAGGGGAGTACGGTAAATTCATCCTGGTGCTCTTCGAACCACGCACATACACTGCGAGCTGTAGGACACCTCGCATTGTCCTGCTGGTTGATGCCATCATTCTAAGGAAAAATCCTTCGCAATAGGAGTGGACATGGTCCGCAAGGACAGATGCGTACTTGTGCTGATCCATCGTGCCTTCCATAATGATGAGTGCACCCAGCGAATCTCAAGAAAACATTCCCCAAACCATATTGCTCCCTCCTCCAGCCTGCAGCCCTCTGGCAAATGTTGCAGGATGTTTGCTTTCAGACGTTTCACGGCGTATACGCCAACGTCCATCTGTGCGATGAAGCATCTTTGGTATCATTTAAAATTTTTTAATTTAAATATTAAGAATTTTTATTTTTATTTTAATGCTAATTCTGTATTCTATTAGTTTCTGGTATTTAGTTTCATATTACGAGTTGATATTTCTAATGTTATATTTTATTTAAATAGCAAATTTCTACATAAAATAACTTTGGCTCTAATTTTTTTCCAAAAAATTATTGTTAATTAGCTTGTTTTCTTTTCCCTTTCATAATGTTATGTTGTAAAATATATGCTGTCTTTGATATCATTTTCCATTTCGTGGACATCTTACCTGTAAAAGCAATTTTTAGTTTAGAAATTATTATTTTTTATTTTAATGTTTATTTTCTTTTTAATAGTCGTCTCAGGTATTTAATGTTATATTACTATTTTATGTTTCTAATTTTATATTTCATTTTAATATCGAATTTCTACATCAAATAACGCTGCCACTAGTTTTTCTTTAAAAAATTGATTCTTCTAAGTTCTTTAATCAGCTCTCCTTTTCAATTGATCTAGTTGAGTGGTTAAATTAAACTAAGCAAATCAATTCCAGGCAGTTAACTTTTAATTCTAATAGTTTTAATTTTTTTTAAACATCCTAGCATATTTTTATAACTTTTAATGGAATTAGTTCTTAAATTGTTTCTATCATACGCTTAGGTTGAGGAGTGGAACAGATTACAAGAAAATATAATATTGTCAATATTTTTCAGGACTTTTCAAGCAAGGCATATAACGATTATTCGTCATTATTATCTGCCGGAAGCTTAATGAAATGCATCGAAGAATTTCCCCAGGAGTTTATGGAGGTGAGTTCAAACTTTTCCATTTGTGTGGTGGGTAAAATTTTCGTAGACCTAAGTTTGATTCTAAAGACTAGGTGCATGATCATATTACTAGGACTAGGTATATGATCAAAATGTTCGCCGGGATAGTTTGGTTGGTAGGAAATTGGGCCCATGTTCAATAGGTCGTAAGTTCGGTAGCTGCTGGCCGAAGTTTTAGTAAATGATGACTGGTGCACGTTAAATATGTCGGGTTCCTCGTGTTCCCGTAACAAGTTAATACCTCTGGGGGTACTGAATGGGAAATGGATCGTTCTATGGATCAGGCCAAAATTACGATCTGTGATTGTATGAATGAGTTTACTCTATAAACGGGCTGTGACGTGTGTGTAACTGAAGTCGTATTCTTGGCCATAAATGGCGCCACTGAAAACCAAAAAATGCACCCTCTGCCTTAAATTCGTTTGGTTTCACCAAGCAGAATTGCAGGTATTTGGCACGTTAAATATGCTACTACTCGCCAGTGATCTGTTGTAGCATTTTTAACAGTGGACACTTTTTAAAAAATTAAAATTTGAAACGATGTAAAAAAGTGTTTATTTTTAATAATGTAAGTCATGATTGTGAAGTCTTAACCTACCTGGCACGCAACGGGCTGTTGAGGGAATTCTTCACTCTTTTATGGCGCTGTTTACGCTTGGTGAACTTTTCAAGGTTCATTTCTAAAATGAAGAATATTGTTATGAACAAGGGATGAAATAAAGTAATTTCAGAATATTATGGAAAAAAACTTCAATAATAACGATACTTATGTAATCTGGTCAGACTCAAAATCATCAATATCATCAATACTTGATTTTGGCACAAGTAATAGAATTTCTTTTGATATTCAACAAGAACTACAACACACATCAATTCAAATTTCCTGGATTAAAGCACACAGCAATAGAGTAGGTAATGAAAAAGCAGATGATTTAGCTAAACAATCTACGAGACAACCGAAAAATTATGTATACCCACTTCCAGTTTCATATCTTAAACGACGTATTAAAGATTCTCTTCTAACAAAATGGCAATTTCAATGGAATAATTCAGACAGAGGCAGACGTCTATTCAAAATTATTAACAATGTTACTTTTTTCAAAACAATTCCTCCAAAACAAGTCATCTGGTTCTTGACGGGTCATGGACCATTTCCAACCTTCTTTAATTACCTGCATATAACAGATACTGATCTTTGCACCTGCGGCCAACAAGGTTCGCCTGAACATTATCTCACTAGTTGTTCCTACACTGTCTCCTGGCATAGTCGTCAACCTAGCCCAACAAATTTAGAAATTTGGCAGAAAACTTTTATTACAAACAATACTTTAAATAAAAGATTAATAACAGTAATGAACTTCTTAGCGGATAATGACTATCTATTAAAATTTTAATAACTTCCCATTTCACATGTATAATATTTTTTTTGTCTAATTTCTTCTTAAATTCCACACTTTCAGTAAAATCTATTCTTTTTTTTTTTTTAATTTCTAATTTTTTTTTTTTTAATTTTATGTTATTTAGGCTGGAGTGGAGCTGGACCAGCGGCCAAGTCCTGGGCTATATGGTTAAGGGTTTTCATAACCTAGGTACATGCTCAGGGCTTGGAGGAAAGGAAAAAAAATGAATATTATGAAACATTCACATTAATTCCAAATTTTTTAATAAATTTGATAATAAAATGCACATGGGGGGAATTTTCGACGAAAACGTGACGATGGCTACTCGTCGACAATTTTCTAATCTCAATTTGTTGTATTTCATCGCCCTGCGGCTAATGGTGACTGTTAAGCCTTCGACGCAGGTGGGACACCTGCGTCCCATCTGCTGTGAATTTATGTATTTTTTTCTGACACCTCTCACTTAACTTCTAGTTTTGTAATGAAGTTGCTACCACCAAGGGTGCCGACAGAATAATATAAAAGGGGCTGCAACCCTCTAAGAAACTACCCTCCCCCCCAAAAAAGTAAAAATATTTTGTTACATTTTGTTTTGTTATTACATATAATTTCATCTGTTAATTTTTTTCATCTGTTTTAATAGAGAAAATTCTTATAAATCCCTCGCATACATCGATTTAGTTATTCAGGCCACACCGTTTTATCCAGGTGGAGCGGAGGCAGTCAAAATTGGCCTAACTCCCCCAGCTACTATGTGCACTATTGAACGCACTTTTAGTACAATGCGATGCATCAAAACATGGAATTGGTTTACTATGTCTCACGAGAGATTAAGTAGTTGGTGTATGCTCTGTGTGCATAAGAAAAGAATCAAAAGATGACTCAGAATTCATTGAAAAAGTTATAAACAGATTTGGACAGTTAACAAGACGATTACAATTCTTGTTTGGTTATAAAATTCTTAATTGTTATGTATAAATAATTACTTAATTATTTGTTCTCGAATAAAAATATTTTTAATATAAAAATTTTTATAACAAATTTATTTTTCTGTTTCTCCTTAATTGTTTAAAAAAAACCAGGAGGTGCAAGTGCACCCCGCTGCCGGCGCCCTTGGTTGCCACCAATTTTTGTGTTTTGGTGTGATACAACAGAAAATTTTACTACATCTCATATTCAAAATATCATATATTTAATAGTCCAGTAATTATTGTAAAAACAGAACTTTAGAAGTATTTTTTTTTAAAAAAATGAATCCTACAGAAGTAACTTGATTAAAACCGGAACCTTCAGAAATAATTTTTCGAAGCAAATCCTTATCAAAGCGAATCTTACAGAAGTAATTTTTGCAAAAACGGATCTCACAGAAGTAATTTTGTAAAGACGGATCCTTCAGAGGTAGTTTTTGTAAAAAGGATCTTTACGAGTAATTTTATTGAAAATTTGGATCCTTCTCAAATAATTTTATCGTGCAAACAGATTCTTCTTAAGTAGTTTTATTATATAAGCGAATCCTTTCCAAAAAGAAATTTATCCTGAAAACAGACCCTCCAAGTAAGTTTATCGCAAAAACAGGTCCTTCTCAAATTGTTAAACGGATACTCCACAAATTATTTTGTAAAACCGGACCATTCCTAAATTCTACTTTTAAGAAGCTTAGTCGATGACGTCAGTTTTTCATAATTTAACTGAAACAATTCTTTAAAATTACAGTCCCCATAGTCCTTGCGTTTTTCCCAAAAGCAAGACATTATTTTCTCACGAACACCAAAACTTAAAGCAGGACCTGCGCTAGGTATAGATTCTGAAAATGACGAAGAAAATTTTAACAAAAGCAACACTCATAACAAAGATTTCAGTCACACACTTGAATTTTTTTCTTTACCTGGGAAACAGAATCATATTTTCACGAGTTCACTAAATTATGAGTTAATTTTTCACAATATCAAAAAATAGAACATTTCACGAAAACCCTGAATTTTCGTAGAAGCTCATCTTTTTTTTTCATATTATACGCATGCAGTAATTTAATCATTTTGGAAGAATAATAACAGCAACTGCTAATAAATTTACATAGAATTAATTATAATTTTTTCTAATGCATCTATTTTGTTTCCTTTTAGCTTTTATAAGTGAGAAAACACTAAAAGAATACCAAATACAAAGGACAGTAGTTACGAAACTTCTGCTAAGTTTTGTAAAATTTTACTGACTTTTACTGATCTATTTTAAGGAACAACTACTTTTCTCGATACTATTTTTATTTGCTTAATTGTTCTGAACAAGTGTGTTGATGTAACTTTATTTTTCTCATCATATTAACAAAAGAAGAACTTTTTTAATTTTTTATGAAATCTTTTGCTTGATTTCTTTTTCCATAAATTACTTAAAATTTATATTCATATATATATATTTCAATTAAATTGATTATTATAAATCAAGTTGAATGAATAAGATAATGGAAAAATCATCTTTAATTCTTAAAAATTGAAGAAAAATGAATGAAAAATAATAATGGTAAAGCTTTCCATTCCATTTATAAGTTGTGTATAAAATTGATTCGTAAAAATAAGAATATGTATAACTTATAAATCGGATTATTTTGATGAAAATGATAATAGAATATTAAAATTAAATTATTCGAGTTAAAAAGGAAAAATTATCGAATCTGTTTTTAAAAAATTGCATATTAATTCATTATAAGTTGAATTTCGAACAAAAAATAATGATGGCGGAACTCTAATTCACAAAAAATGCGCTTGTAAGCTACTAAATAAATTGATTCGTCAAAATGAGCATATGTTTGATTTATAACTCGAATTATTTTAATTAAAATAGTAAGTATGAAAAAAATCTAATTGAATTAATTTGATTTGAAAAAAGAAAATTATAAAATCTGATTCTTTAAAATTATTCTTAAAAATTACATTTAAATTGAAAGACTAAATTATGTTTTCGATAAGAAGATAGTGATTATAGAAATCTGATTTGCAAAGAATACATTAGTAAGTTTCGAAATAATGGATAAGTAAAAATGGGCATATGGCTTATATTTCGGCTTAATTTAATAGAATTAATAGAATGATTATCAGAAATCAAAATTTATTAATTCGATTTAAGGGAAAGAGTTCTGATAATCATATTAAATCAAGTTGTTGAAGGAACAAGTATGTTGTTTAATAAATATGTCTAATAATTCAAAGTGTGTGTTTCTGTTAAAAAGTTTTCTGTTCAAATTATTTAGTCAGAATACATAAATATATGGTAAATTCGTTTTCTTTAGTTTGTGAGACTTCAAATATTCTTAAACATGTAATAGAATTCATTTCAAAATCTCGAGTTTCCCGAAAAAATGAAATTAACATATCTCACTTTCAATTACATGCTTTTTTAAAAACACAAAAAATATATATTTATAATATTAAATAATAAATAAATCTAATCTCTAAATAAAGCCTCCAAATAAAGTATGTTAATTTTAAAACCCATAATTTTGCTTTAAAAAACAATATGATTTTAGTGTTTTTACCTTTAATAATAAAATATTATTCTTAAATTATTAAATCAAACAAAGGAAAATAATCCTGATATTTTATGCTTTTACTTTATAATTTCCATCTGAGATTTTATGTCTTTCCTTATAAAAAGATGATTTTGAAATTAATGAATCAAAGCAAAATATGTAGTGTTTGTCTTATGTGTATTATTTGAGCTATGTATGATTTTTTATAGGGTTTTAAGTGTTTTATGATTGATATTATGCCTTTAAATGATTAATTGTGATTGCATATTTAGCAATATTATAATTATAATTTCATTATAATTTGTTATTATTTCATAATTTTTTTATTCTTTGCATTTTTATAGTTGTTAATGAGAAATTTAAACAAGCCAAATAAATATGCATGCTAATTTAACTGAATTTCTGTTAAAGATTTATTTTCTAATTTTAAATTTTATTACCGAAAATCTTCTTAAACAACTAAAATAAAGAAAAAAAATTATTTTAAGACTAAGTTTGTTCTTTGAAAAATAAAACAAATATATTTTACTTATTGAAACTAACATTATTTTTAAAATCACTAATTAAAAAAATATGTCTACATTTAAGAAGATTATTTTAATTGGCTTGTCATTCTTATCATTAAATGTCATCATTTTTAGCATGCTAAAATTTATTAATAACTCTTAAGTGCTTGAATGATTAATGTTTTGTGAGTACTATTGTTGATCTTTCATTTCATTATATTATTGTAATTACATAAAATAACTGTTATAATGTTTCACTCGTTGTATTGTTTCTTTAAAAATTGTAAGCATATTTTTTTGTAAACCTGTTATATATTTATACTTTATTTTAAACTGATTCAATAAATAAAGACAATTATGATTGGTAAAGAAATATGTTTTCTTGAAAATTAAAAAATAAAACTCGAATTTTTATGTTTTTTCATTGCTGAAAATTACTGAATAAATATGCTTCATTTTAATGTAACGGGGTTTATTTTATTTGACATATTATTATTCTTTGCAGGTCAAGAAAATTAATATCGTAGCTTTATGGTGAAATTGATGTTGTGTATAATGATATGTAAATTGTGTTTTATATAAATGTGTTCAATTGCTTCATCATTATTTTTATTTACTTATACAATAAAATTTTCACTTATCTATTAGAATTTTAGCAAGTAAAGAAATAAGTTTTTTTTAGCTCAATTATTTTAGAACTTTAAATAGTATTAGATACACCGAAAAGCCATTACATTATGACCACCCTGCTAATGACATGTAGGACCACCTTTGGCTCTCAAACCTGCTAGCACCCGCCGTGGCATTGATTCCACAAGGTGCTGATAGGTAGTCTGAGGTATCTGATACCAAGCGCTCACATTGCGAGGGGGTAGCGTGGTAGCACGAATTTGGTTTCAAGAGAAATAAGCAGCACGTAGTAATTAAGTGTGCTCTTTCTATGTCAAAGCTAAATCAAAACTTTTATAAAGTTGAATTCTAAGTTCAATGTTTCTCTATTAAGTAATAAATTATTTAAAATGATGTTTGTTTGAATTCACAAATCATTACTTTTAGTGTGCTAAAATTGTTAGTTAATTAGTTTTATTACTATTAAATTCATAGTTTATTTATTTTGTAATAGATGATTTGCTTTTGTTTTGTATTACTGTGATTTTTCATTAATCATGAAATGTTATTTTTATAATTGCAGAATCATTATTTCTTGTTTTTCACACAGCTTTATTATTAAATTTTTCTCATACCAGACCTATATATTCATTAGTTATCATTTCTCTAACTTTGAAAAAAAAAGTTTACTCATATAACATTATAAATTCCTTCAAAATTCTTAATTTGAATAGTGATTTGGTTTCAATGGCACACTTAAATGTCACTTTAGTTATTAGTAAACTGGGATAAATTATTAATTTTAATATACTAAAATCCCTTATTTGAAATTAACATTTTGTTAATTGCAAAAGTAATTAAATTAATTTTTAAATATAATAATTCTTTCAAAGCCGCTAATTTTGTAATGTTTTTTTTACAAAGTGTATTAAATTTTTTTAGGGATGAAAAAATATATTTTGTCTAAAAAAATAAACCAATTTTTTTATCAAATTTTTAGATTAAACTTATCGGTCTCAACCGTTGTAAGCATGGGTACGGAGTTAGGGTTTATATTTCAGCTTAGAAAAAGGAGGAGGTCAAAAATCACCCCAGTGAAGTAATTTATGTCCCTCATTGATCGGTTTCCATTGGATTATAATATTGATACAAATATGTACCCTTTTTTTTTATTTTGTGCAGTCTTTCAGTTTTTTTTATTTTATTTGTATTATTGTAACAAATTAAACAATATTGATTATCGCTGTTTATGATAAGTTTATCAACATCCTCTGTGTTAAGTTATAAGGAGGACATTTAAAGAAATGAAATTTCAAAATTTAGTTCATGAGAACTGAAAATGGATATCATTCTTCTTTCCGACCAAAATAAAACGCATAATTCTCCAAAAAAAAATCTTTTTTAATTAATTGTTTAACTATTTGTGGAAATAAAAAGCTCAAATTTGAAGAAAATTAAATCTGTCGCCTTCTTGTCCATTATTTTATACTTGTTTGGATGTCTAAATACAGTTATATTAAAAATTAGAAGTATAATTAAAAGTAAATCTGATATCAGAGTAAATTTTGCTTACTTCTTAGGAATGTTATTTCACGTTTTCTCGTGGCTTTTATTTAGAAGAAAAAGGGAAAAGATTTTTTTGCGTTTAAAACAATGTGAGAAATTATGCAGATTTGAACTATTTCATCAGACGTTTAAAAAGAACTAATCAGAAAATGTATTAATTATTTTACCTATTCTTTCACCTCTTTTATTCTATGCATCTTTTCAAATATTATTCAATACCATATACAATTACGATCGGGACTCTTTCTTTATATTTAATCTGAAGATGAATGATGAGCTAGTTTCCAAGTTCTTGGTTTGCTTAGATATGATAATAAGTTTTACTTTGCCAATGATGGTCTTCGGTTTGATGTTGGTCTTAATCCTCAAACTCTACCAATCCGCTTCGTTGTTTTTAACAAAGTTCCTGTTTGATTTTCAAAAATCGTCAACAACACCCATTTTTTTGAAAAGCAGTATGGACTTATAAGAAGATACGCTGCCGTTATGTCTTTCATAAAAGAAGGCCAAGCTACTATTTCACAAATTCCATGCTTTATCTGTTTCAATTGCATTTGTCAACTGTTTGTGTCTGTTGCTATTTTTCTCGCTGGTCCTCAACAGTTATTTTCTAACGTAAACTGAATTTTGGAACCTGAATCATGTTTCTTTATCGTGTACTACTCGGTGTCACTATTTTTAATTTACAACATTGCAGGTGAAATTCCAATTCAAATGAAAAAAATTAGAGACAACTTTTACACTCAATACATAGATTTGCGATTGTCATCACCACGAAAAGCGTATTTTCTAAAGAAATCTCATTTAAAAGACATCGTGGATATACCTGAAATAACACTGACTGGTTCTTCAGTTTTATTTTACACAAAATCAAATCTTTTAAATTTAATCGGGGCTTTTGTTTCATTCGGCGTAGTCATTGTAAGCTTACAGAAATAGATAGCTATTTTAAAAACAATCAGAGCTATTTTGATAACTTTTTTTTAAGAATATGATGCATACCTTTATAAATATTGTTATTATGTATATTTATTAGAAACCCTACTCTTAAAGATAATCATCCCTGTGAAGCTGTGGAAAAACTTTCTTTTTCCACTGATTTAAACATTAAGCACATATTGATACTAGAAAAACGTATATGTCACACAAAATAAATTGCTTCCAACAGTGGAAGACCTATTTTGGTTTACAGTTCAGGCTTATCAAGACAGTTACTTTATGACACTCAGCAGAGCTAGATCAAATTTTTTTTGAAGACAATACACTGAATGGATGGAACTGGCCAGGACAGTCACCAGACCTTAATACAATACGATGCAAAAACTGTGCATTAATAACTCCTCGAAAATGAATACATTTAATATGCGGAACTAGCCAGGATAGTCGTCGTATCTTAATACATTACGATGTAAAAACTGTGCTGTAATATCTCATCGAATATGAATACAGTGAATAGATGGTACTAGCCAAGACAGTATTGGGATCTTAATATAATACAATGTATGTGCTGTGGAATATCCTCGAATATGATGTAGAACAACCCAAAATATTGTATGAAGAAACAATTTATATCGGATTCACATTAAATCGAGCTCTCATACACGATATTTAAAGGGTGCAATTTAAATCAAAATGCTTGCTATTGAATAATCTTACTCCAAACTGTCGCGCTTTCACACCATACGAGAATTACTTTTACTTCCGAAAGCACCAATGTTGGCGTGCTTTGAATATCAAAAATTCAAGAAACGCCAAGTGGAGTATTGCTAGTTTGCTTACGATCTGAAATGAGCTGGCTATAGTTTGCTTTCAAAGGCTGATGTTCATCAATTAGAACAAAAATTCTCCGTTAAAATTTTTTATTTTGAGTTGCGTAATAAGGATTAACATATATTTTAATTTTTAAACCTCTGAGAACTGTATTAAATGTATTGTATATAAAAATTTTAATTCCTATCTGCTTCCACTCTGTCACGCCTAGTTCAAATTCGTTGTAATATTCTCTCTGTGCTACGTGTATATGTTTGATTTAAAGACTAATTTTATTTTAAGACTTAGCGTATACATGCATTCTAAAGTGACGATTATGCTTTATTGTAAAAATAACTTTACCGACTCAGATTTTCTTTATCTTATTCTACTATAATATATATCTTACCATAATTGAATAACAAAAATGTTGGAGACAACTACTTTACTCCAGTGTGTTTAGTGAAACGTCATACGTAACTCTTGAATTTAGTGTTTCACTACACTGATGTTCTTTTACAAAGCAATGGAACAAAAATATAAAACTTTTAAACAATGTTTCAAATATAAGACTTTCAAACATACAAGAGTTAATTGAAGCTTTGGTTTTTTTTTTGTCTGCAACCGCGTTGCCTAAAAAGGAATTGCTTTTAAATTTGAGGTTTTCTATGCAAGAAATATTTCGAGTCTATAGTAAAGCGAAGTGATGGCCCATGGACAAAAATATTTAACAATGGTATAAACAAGCATTTTTTTTAAAAAAAAGCATTGTATTAGTAAATTGTAGTGTTAATATTACAACGTATACCTTTAAATAAATATTGAATGAATAACTTCGTACTACTGCTTACAGATACAGTGGTACCCATCAATCTGAAGCTATGTGGGCTTCAAGCCCTTAACGGAGATATGATCTCAGGACTTTACAGTGGCAATTCAGAGCCTTAACCACTGAGTATCGAGTCAATAACTGACTGTTTTTCCCATTTAAAATTTTAGCAGATGGACAAAAGTGTGTTAAGTGACAAATTACAAGCAAGGTGGGAAAGTATATGACTTCTAAATTTGTTTTTTTATTTGCTCATTTAAACATTTTTTATTGGTTAATCTAAAATAATAAAAGATATGATATTATAGATTAATATATTTCAATAATATCATAACTGTCATTTTAGTTTTGCGATATTTTTAATTAACCAACATAAAAAGAAATAATGGCATGAGGCTCCCGTGATTACATGATTGGGGGAGGCTACTAAGGATAAATCTATGTGAAGCATTCTGAGATAATGTGGGTAACATATCACTTATTTGGACATTTATTTAATTTGAAGGATTTCGTAAAATAATTAATTCATCCACACGCATTCTCTAACAATTTAAACGCTAAATTTTTATATTCAATTTGTTCATGTACAGTGAAAGAATGATATAAAGCTAATGCTCAAAGGTGGTTTATGACTTGTTTTTCTCAAAAAACTAAAGCTAAAGAATATATTCCTACCTTTTTTAAATAAAGGAAGTAAGCTGGGTTCTTCCAAAACTTTTTTAGCAGTTCGTTTACATGATCGAAATGTCATTTATATTTATTAGTAAAGGTACTTTATAAAATAAAATACTTAATTAATTTACATTTAATTAATGTTTTTATGACATAAATAAAAAAAATTAATATGCAGTATTACTTAGAATATAGTTTAGTTCCTTATTAATATTTATTTAACTTGTTATTAAATAAAAAAAAACATTTTTTCGAATATATTTAAGCATACATTTTTATGTATCTTAAATATTTTATTTTACTTTGCGTATTTTATAAAGTTTATCATTCAAATGAAATAAACATAGCAAAGAACATATTTAACCATGTATATTTTATGTAGCTAATGCATTTATGTTTTATATGTATTTTTATTTTTTGTAGCTAATTATTAAATAAAGTAAACTTTGCTACGAATATATTTAAGCAAGTATTTTTTAAGGTTAAATTTAGATACATTTTGATTTTCTTTTCTTTTTTATAAGAAATAGTTAAAATAACCATTTCCATAATTTGTCCACATTAGTCTTATGTCATGCTTGTAGTGTAGAAATAAAATATGAAAAAAATTGAAAGAGAGATTGTTAAAAAAGTGTATCGCTAAGGGAGATTATGTTAAATTTAAAATAAAGATAAAAGTTAAAATTGTTATTAAAGAAAACCTTATGTCTTCCAAATGATGCTTAGTAATTTCTTATTTCTTCTTAGTTTATTTATAAAAATTGTCCACGCTGGTATCCATCTCTCCTGTACCAAATTTGTAAAGAAATTTTCTGAGAGACATTTTAAAATATTTTAATGTCTAAAAAGTTGGTATTTGTTATGTTTCATATACTTGTAAACACTTTAATGCTTTAATATTAACAAATTGTGATTTATTTTGAACAAAAATATCACTCCTTTACTGCCGTCTTTAATATTTTCATTTTTTTAAATAATTTAAATTTACATAAATGTTAAATTTTTCTTTAATATGTAAACCAGAATATAATAAAGATTTTCTACTTGCTGGAGATAAAAGATTCAAGATTTAACATGCATTCTAAATTTCTAGAAATTATCAGTATTAGTAAATATATTGTATCTTTTAGCCGTTTCAAAAAAGATAATAAAAGTATTAAAAAATATGAAATAATCCATCTAAAATATTAAACGTTTTTCAAATTTTTCAAAACTATCACTTTCGGTTAATAAGATACTATTTCATTTGGGGGTTGAAAAAAATATGAGAATAAAAAAAAAATATATGAAATAATCTATCTAAAATATAGTACGTATTTCAAATTATTAAAAGTTTTCAATTTTAGCTAATAAGAAACTGAATGATTTAAAAGTTAAAAAGTATGGTTTAAAAAAATGATGTTTGTGAAATAATTAATATAAAATATGAAACGCTTTCCAAAACAATAATTTTTTGCTAAGAGAGTATAAATTAAAAAAAAGTGTCTTTTTAAGTTAATAAGATGCTGTATCATTCATAAGCTGAAAAAAAGATTAAACTATCAATTTCAATTGTTATATGTATTTAAAACTTCTAGAAATAATCAATTTTATTAATTGATATACTTAAATGCTTAAAAATTGAAAAAAATATTTAAAATAAAGTAAAAAAGTATTTAAATTTGCAGCATCATCTAAAGTGGGAGGGGGGGCAAATATAAGTTTTATCTTGAGTTCTAATTAAGACACACACATTATTCCCCCCCCCCTTGAGAAGGGTTTGTATACTACGCTCAAAACATCCCTTGTTGACTATCCCTCCAACCATCATCCAGTAAAACATTTTCTGATAAAATCGTGATCTCTCCAATAATGTTCGCCAGAAGCAAGTGTTCAGTGGGGAGGGGGGGATAGTCAATTAGTATTCCTTCATTTTTTGGTCAATTTTCATTTGATAGTATTTTTTTATCCTTAATACAGAGTTTTTCTATTTCTATAATTATAAATTCCAAACTGCATTTACATTTTAAACTATATT
The DNA here is from genome assembly GCF_043381705.1 of Parasteatoda tepidariorum. Classification (NCBI taxonomy): domain Eukaryota; kingdom Metazoa; phylum Arthropoda; class Arachnida; order Araneae; family Theridiidae; genus Parasteatoda; species Parasteatoda tepidariorum. The sequence goes on from NC_092213.1 coordinate 18,230,859, forward strand.
CAAATATCACTGTATTAATTTTTTGTTGTTGTTAATTTTAAGGTGAGAAAGTGGAATTCAAAGTCTTGAAAATCTGTCTAAAATGTGATTATTCACAGCTTAATAACCTTTATTATGACCTTAACTATATTATAACCTTTTCATGTCGTGGGCCTCTTTTAAAGTACATAGCCTGCAAGAAGCAAGTATTTGAGAAATTTAGGTGTGCGAACGTTTGAAAAATTCGGCCTTATGTTATATTATTGAGAAGAATAAAGCTATTCGAAAATATTTGGATAATTTTATTTTTTAATTTTAGGAAACACTGCACCAATTTGCTAACCGTAATATTATTGTAGTTTATTATTTTATTAGTTCTTACGAAGCTGTGGATAAATAGTTAAATATGAGTAATTTTGTGAGATTATATTGCAGATTATTTGATCTGTATTCTGCACACATTCACTACATAAAACCAAAAAAAGGAACATGTGGTGACGAAATGTGCCTCATTTCTTAAGATTTCTGCTGAAATATATAATTTCTTTTGTAGATTTTTTTATCATTTGTAGTTGTGGGATATTTATTATAAATACGAAAAGCCTATGACTAAATTCGACACTTAAATTGATGATATTCGAAGAAGCGGAAATAATTGATTTATGAAGCGAGTTGGTTATATATTAATTGGGATTTACGTCAAATAAAAATTTACCTAACATATATTGTTCAACTTAACTCCAGTTTTTAGTCATCGTAAACATGCTTCAATATGAATAAAAACAAAATGGAGTTGAAACACAGGTTAATTAACTCATTAACTTTATAAACTATCTGTGTTAAGAAAGTGAAGCTTAAAAGAAAGATAACTGGAAGAATATTAGCTCCATTAAGAAAAGTTTATTCTGAAATGAGACTTTTGAAATATGAGGCTTTGTATTATTATGCTGAAGAATAAGATTTAACATTCACCATTGTTTATTCTGTAGTCAGTCTTATCTGATACTCAATATTAATTTGCTGACAACAATATTGTGCTAATACTGTAACTAGAAAAATGCAGGCTCGATGATGAGAATGTAGAGTTTTTGAAATATGTGGTTCTGCATTATTATGTTAAGGATTTTACATTCAACATTGGTAAATCTTTTGTAAACCTTATCTGGTACACAATATTAAGTTGTTGAAAACAATATTATTACTGTATGACTGGATCCTATGTAATGAAGAAATATAACAAATCCTTATTATGTTCAATTCATATCTAACGAAATTATAATAATATGAATACCAAAATTCTAACTGGATTTAAAACATTATTTTGAAAGATTACATTTTAACTAATATAATAAATGCAACTTTTTTGTGAAAATTTAGTTCGTTTTACTCCTACAAATAATTATAACATGGAAATCTCATCGTAGTTTAAAAGTAATAAGATCGATTTAGAAAAACATCTGACTTCGAAACAAATAATAATAATGTGCTTGGAAAAAGGTGATAAGTGAAGGTTGTATAATCAAAAAGATATTTACACATCGTATGTCTTAGGTTTGATAGTTTCTGAGCACAACCATCGGCTAAAGGTGATTTCCAGTATCAAAGCTTAAAACCGTTGCTCACAGCCCACACCGAGAACAAAAAACATTCCATTTGAATCTGATAATCCTAACAATCAAAGTGCTCGGCACTTTGATTGCTACGTAGTAGTTCCTTGAAATTTTTTAATTTGTTTCATTCTGATAGGGCATGGTAAAAATGAAAAGATGTCTGAGCTGTAACTCAGTGTTATCACATATGATTATAAATGAACCAAATTTCAAATGGTATCCACCTGCACAATGAACATGCGTCTGTTCGTCCCTTGTCCGAAAAAAGATCCCCACATACTGAGGAAAATGGAACATACAGAAGCTTTTGGTGAAACCAAAGTTCGAAATAGCACTGTCACTAAGAGCAGCATTATAAAGAATATAAACCATGTGAATGTGCTGAAGGAATACAAGAATACTGACGTTTATGGAAAAAAATTAAGCATGATGCATCAGTAATGTTTTTTCGAGATAGATGTAAGGTACGCTAAAATCCACCGTAGTTGACCTCTCTCCGGTGGTACCTGACATGCTAAATGCCATTTCAGCTTTATTCCTTGCAAGCAATCCAAGAATTCCTGTTCCATTTTCCTAATTAGCCTCTAAAGTGTTCACAATTCAATGTTTATTTTTGTGAAAATAATCAGTGTTGGTAAAATTTTGAAAATTTACGATTCAAGCAATCTCCCTAATATAAATAAATTTGGTCGTAGAGTTAAAATATGATTTAGTATCATCTACTTTAAAAACTTATAATATAATTCATCTAATTTCAAAACTAATATTGTGCTTGGAAAAGGATGATAGTGAAGCAAAAAGCCATATGCATATCATGTTTAGCGATATTTTGAACGTAACCATCGACTGCAGATGATTTCCATTATTAAAGCTATAATACCTGCTATCCAGCCAATACCAAGTATAATAAACACTCCATTTAAATTTGATAACCCTAAAGGTGATGTTAATGTGCTCTGAGAATAGTCTGTGTTCAAATTCCTTGTTAAATCTTTTTTAAAGAAGAAATCTTCTCTGAATTTATTATATAGGCCACCACTTAAAATTCGTAGTACGATTGTATTGAAGCGCTCTTTGCAGCAAAATGTTTTTCTAATTCCAACCCCGATATGAATATATGCGAAAGTATCCTTCGAATAAAAGTACTTTTCAGGTGGCCCAATAGCCACACGAAATAGATCAGGAGTACCAAGTATTGCTACATGTTCCGGAACTTTGACTTCTTCAGGGAGATAGTAAAACCAGTAATTCTTTTTAATGTATTCCCCTAATCCTCTTAAATGAGGTACTTGGCTTTTTAACAAATTATCTAGTTCCTTAGATTGCACCGATGATAGACACTTCATCTTCCCCTCTCTGACTGCGAGATAGAGATCCTTGAAGTCTTTTATTTGTTTCATTTTGATGGGAGCTGTCAAAAATGATAACAAGACTGAGCTGTAACATAAAATTAGCACGTATGAATAAAGGAGCCAAATTCCAAGTGGTATCCGCCTGGACAGTGAGCGAGGGTTGTAGTTCATTCCTTGTCCGAAAGAAGATCCCCACAAATTGAAGAAAACAGAAATAATGGAATCTTTTGGCGAAATCAAAGTATGAAATAGCAATGACATAGAGAGCAGTACGATAAGGAATAAAATCCACGTAAGTGTGCCGAAAGGATACATGAATGCTGATGTTTTTGACAAGAACGGAGCTTGATTCATCATAAATGTTTTTTCAAGTTGGTAGTAAGGTACACTGGAGTCCACAACTTTCGAACGCTCATAGGTGACATCCAAATAGGTGAATCCCATATCAACTTCATTTCTTTGCAGCATTCCCATCATTCCAGTGTAGTTTCCGGATGCATCCATGTCACCGTAAAAATCTGGGGGAATAAAAATCTCATATTCGAAATTTAATGCGCGTGCCAATAGTTTTATAAATTCTCCTTCAAGTCCTGAAATAATGGTAGTGTTGTCGACTCTTGTAACTTCTATGCCTTTGGTCCCGGGTAGAACTGCTAGTCTAAGTTTCGAGGGAAAATATGCCACCATCTTTAACAAAATCCTATTAGGTTAAGTTTCAGATGAAGTTTACTTATTTAAATCAGTTCTTGAAAACTTTCAGAGTATAAAGATGTTGCGTTGGCAAGAAAAGTCGTTGCGTTGGCACAAAATGAACGAATTCTTTGTGGAAATATTTTTCTATTTGGAATGAGTTTGCGGAATTTACCCTTGTATCTAAATTATCATGTTGATTCTCCTGTTAAAAATTTGTCTGGAGTCGTTAAGACACAATTCGTAAAAGCTAACATAGAACAAAGCATCTGAGTGACAGGAAAAAATTTTCATTCCTCATGAACGAGTTTTTTCTTTCTTTTAATTATTTTTATGGAATTATTAAATCCGAAATAGCTTGGAAATTTTTAATCTTTGTAAAAATCAGCGTAAATTTCTTGGAGAATATTAATTACTTAATCTATTTTCACCAGGCAGAGTACCACGTTAGACCAGGAAAAGTACCAGGGCTAAATCTGAATCTGAATTTTTTTTATGATTGTAAAAATTAAAGTTAATTTTTAAGCAAATACAATCTGAGTGCATTCGTATGCATTTTAGATATTCGTTCTTAATGATTTATATATATAGATCTGTATAAAACGTCCTTGAAATACTTTAAGCCATTAAATAAAATTGTGGTGTCAGAGTTAATTATTGTGTTTTCTAACTTTTAATCGATATTATTGTTTAATTATAGATAGGATAAGAGTGTGCATGGTTATTTAATGATAGATTAATAGTGGAATGATAGATAAAAAAAAAATATCATGATTCATTAATGAAAGTTTCAAGATCATTAAAAACGACTTGTTATTGATTTTTACTCATTTAAAACTAGTCATAATGACATATGGATAATGATATATAGATCTTCATATAAACATAATTATTTACTCATTAAAGCCCGTTATATGTTTATTCAAACATAAAAGTATTCGATTTACTGCTATTTGTTTTGGTGCCAATACTTATACTTTTACAATATCATCGATATTACATGAAGTTTTCTTTTTTTATATACTTTAGAAAAACATTATTTGATTAAATTTATGAGTTTTTGCACTTAAAAAGTAAAACATTTCTTTTATTAACGAGTGCTCTTATAGCAATTCCTATGTTTTTGATAAAATATATTTTAACAACGGAATTCAAAAGGCGATGTGTTCTTCTGTCAAATACTCTTGCAATTTTATTAATTTATTTTTGCACTTGTATATCGTTACGTCTGCGTAAACACCCAGTAGGGTCTTTTACTGGAATGGAAACTTGCTGTTATATGTAATGAGTAATAACAATGAATAATAATAATAAGCACAGCAAGAGAAAAACAATTATTTAAAGTGGTAAGATTTTAAAAATGCTGATCTCTTGTCAAAGATTAATAAACAGTAATTCTCTTAGAAAACTAAGAGACTAAACTAATATCATTTCTTATCTATTGATTTATGTTCTTATTGCTCAATTTTCTTTTGATTAGTTCTAGCTTTTACTGAGATAAATACTGTCAAACCTTGTTAACGTCAACTAGAAGGGGGACGAAGAATTTTTTCAAATTAAATATTGTTCACGAATTTCATGTGAATTCACGAATTTATTGTTCAGAATGATTTTGATGAAAACCGTACAATACACAGACATTATCTAAATCTGTTATCTATTTGCCAAATTTATTGCCAAATTTGTCAAATTCGTTTTGATTTCGTCATTTTGGATAATACAAGGAAAAGAAGCTCCTATTATTTTTCGAATTCTTGCAATTTGCAACAACAACGCTTACGAATAATATAAAGATACACTGATTGCATCACAAATATTTTGACCCTGATACTAAAGATGGTGAACAGTAAATAATGTTTTACTTTCGTCAGAGATATACAGTCATTGTTTTAGAAAATTAATATTCAATCATTTTTTTTTACTACAGATTTTTATTTTTGTTCTTAAAATTTCCTTTGATCAATTTTCATGTTAACTAAGATGGATATAATCACATAAATTCCAGTTATAATCAAACATTTATCAATTTAATGTTATCATTACTATAACTATTACTTAATCAAGAATTAGTAATAAATATCCAATTTATTTCATAAGGATTTTTCTACCTCATAGTTTCTAAATTATTCTTTTGTAAGCTATTATTAACCTTAAGCTAGGAGCTAATTACAATATAAATTACTATAGAAAAGTCTTCTTCTTCTTCTTTTTGGGCACTACAGCCTATGACAGGCCAAGGTCGCACCAATAAATTTTTAAATATAATAAATGGCTTATAAAATTGCTATAAATAGCAGATAAAATTGCTATATAAATTTACTATACCTTATTTCCATACGTCTTATTACTATATAAAATCTTCTGGAAAAGAAATTCTTGAAATATATTAGATCAAGTTTCATTTTTCCCTGGAAGATATTCAGATCAGAAAAAAAGTCACTTTCCTTACATTTCTTATAGAGGAAAAAAAAGGAGGATTAAGAGCCAGATTTTTAGAGTGAGGCAAGTTTGGATAGTTGACATTTCTTTACTTTGTTAAAATTTTACAACGTTCGCACTAACTATTAATACTTAAATACTTTTAGTGGACCATACCATCAAAAATCAAAGGTGATTCAAAATTTTTAAAATAAGGATACCTTTGATTTTCATTGTCAATATCTACTTGTGCCAAAATTGAGCCACAAAGGAATATATTTCTGTGAATACATACTAATGACCTAAAAATGAGCATATTTGTGGTGTTTAATATTTGGCGTGACCTTAATTTTTTTTAATAATTGAAGGTCATTAAATTAATTATGGTCATTAACCATTTAATCTCTGAATAAAGAAGAAGTAAACCAAATAACTTGAAATTTGATAAATGCACTACTAAAAGTATCTTAAGACAGTAAAAATAATGAAAAAATTGAATGAAAAAAAGATTAACTGCTTTTTTAGCGATGTTCCATTTTTGAAAGATTGGGGCTTGTCTGGGAGGTGAGGGTGGTTAATATTGTTCCAAATGCGTTCCAGTACATATCTGGTCTCAATCTGGAACAAAATGGTCTCCACCTAGAAAACCATGAAGCCGAAAAATATTATTTTAAAAAACATATTAATGATTGAAACTCTTTATAAAACTTAAAATAATATCAAGCATAAAGATTTTCAAAGCATAAATAATATACATTTTTCTTAAATTTATAGAGAATGCAATATCAAACATGTAGAATATATCAAAATATTCTACATATTCTCTAAGAACAGATCACTTCATGCGCTCATGATATTTTTTACAAAATTGCTTCCTACTTTTTAAAATAAGTTGGTCCATCAAATTTCACTTTCTTATTCAATTTTATAAATTGGATTTCACTTTTTTGCTTCTTATTTGCACTTGACTCTAGGTTTCAATTTTCAACGTTATCTTATAAAATATTAGTTTTGAAAACAAAATTCTACAGATATAAAATGAAATAATGGGATTTAAGCTATTTTTATGTATATTTTATGCATCAATGAAAACCCCTGGTTCATGATTTAATAGATTAACAAAATCTAGATCTTCCTTCCAATGAGGAGGTACGAATCCCAGTCTTAGCTGATGGATACAAATTCCGCACCCGGCTTGCCCGACCACAGTGCTGATACGGAATATCCTCAGTAGTACACGGATCGTGGGTTAGAGCCCCTTGCCGTCAGGCTAACCGTGGGAGGTTCTCGTGGTCTTCCTCTTCCTGTAACACAAATGTGGATTAGTTTTAAAAAAAGTCCTGAACGAAGGCAAATTTATCTTAATACTTCCTCCAGATGTTCCATTGTCTTCTGTATTGGGGTATTGGGTTAAAAATTACAACGTTACGTAGTTGAATATTAGTAGTCGTAAACCCTAAAATTGGGTTGGCTGTTCAACGACGGTTACAAACAATAATATATATTTAATCTCTGAATAAAGAAG
>NC_092213.1:18239136-18241517 GCF_043381705.1 Parasteatoda tepidariorum
TATATATATATATATGTATATATATATATATATATATATATACATATGTTTATATAATTGGAAGCTTTTTTTCATGTGGAGATTCAGACAAAACAATAAAGTCACTGTGTACATGCGTTAAGTTTTTATATAAGTCTATTGAGTTTTCAAGTTTTCAATGATATTTTGGAACATCCTGTGTAAAGATATCGCAGATCTGTTGTTGTGGGCAAATTATTAAATGGACCAGATAATTTTTAATTTATTCTGCTATTGTTCTAAGTTCTGTTTGTTTTATTGCCAACCAACTATTGCTTGAGGTTAGGAATAACGCTTTGTTTAAAAAGTGACATAGTTGCCTAAATTGTACCTCTTGTATTCTCTTCAATCGTACAGATACGCTGGCAATTCCAAGGTTCATATTTACCAGATAAGTTTAGCATCTTTCAGGATTAGATTAATTTATTCCAACAATTTGGCCAGCAATAAAAAAGTCACATCGTTTTCACATGATTAAAATTCATGAAATCAAATAGCGCTCATTTGATGAAATGCAAGTTTTTCCACCTGTTCTAGTATAATGCAAGTTATATTTCATTGAGATGGTTATTTGGTTTATTCAAAAAATCTAGACACCTTGGAGTTGTTCAGAAATCTAATGATTGAAGTTAGAAATGAGGCAGAAACAATTGAAAGTTCGGTTCAAGGCTTTAAGTATTCTGGTGCGGTGCCCATTGATAAACCAGATTTTATTGAAACTTACTTTTAGCCAGCTGGAATTATAATCATGGAGATGAATGAATCGGTACCAAGTGATGAAACTCCTCGTGATGCAAATAACCGCAAGTCTACTAGAACAGACCACTTCAATTAATTCATCTGCACTGAGATTTTCAGTGCAATCAATGTTATGACAGATGATTTCAAGACCTAAGGGGAAGAAATTGCTTCTGAATCACTAAGAGCGATAGTTTCAATAAGCGGACCTTATACAAATAAACTGGATCTAACGATTAAACTTAACGAACGATAAAATTCGCCAAAAGAAAAAATTCAAAAGATGGAATGTATAAACAATTAGAGAAGTTTGATCAACATCTCTCAAATTCAGATTCAAGAATCCGAAACAGTAAAAAAAAAGAAAAATTAAAAAAAAAATCTTCTTATAGCAGGGACTACGAAACTAATCGGGTGTAGTAATTAAATAATCTAAAGTAACATCATGACACAAAATATCATGACATAGTCACAATGAACACTACGGGAGCATTTCTTTAGACTTTTAACTATTTTAGCTGCATATGTTTTAATTAGTCTTTTAATTCCTTTAGATCGAACTTCCACCATATTGTGCCTAAGTAATCTGAATGTGTGAAACTTCATCCAATCTAAAAAGGGCACAATATGGAAAACAATAACTTTTGCTTCAATGGTTTGCTTTTAACAAACTGAGTGCCAATATTAATGGTTCAAAAGAGTGATCTCAAAAGTGCCAATTAATTAGGAATTAACTATTACAAAAGATAAACTTAAATACTAAAGTCACAAAACCTTCTATCTCTGAATAAACCTTTTCTACACACATAGCAATTTTACATAGCAACACATAGCAATTGCACACATAGCATCAAAATATTTAGAGGATAAGAGATAATATTGTACCAATAATTTCGGCAAAAGAGATGTCGAAAATCTCTTATTCACTTTCTGCGTATTTCACCACACCTAAGTTGCTAATTATTTCTTTATTATTTTATCTTAAAAGGGTAATAAAAAATATTGAATTATGAAGAATTATGAAAAAAATGTTGACTTACGTACAAATAAAACTTTTTTTGAACTCTTCCTAAATAAAATAATAAAGAATAATCAAAAACTATTAAAAGTAATTTTATTAACATGGAATTATAAAAGGAACTAAAGGTATAATTGTGTGAAGAAAGTAAATTGATTCATTTGGAAATATTCTCGAGATGTGGGGAAACGCTCAGAAATCAAAATTAACGTTTAAAAAACTAACCTAACTCTTACCTGTATGTTTAAAATATTCTGGTCTAGATTTTTCAGTTTCATGGATGAAAGGAATGTTTATTCAAAGAAAGTTTATTTTAGTGTCTGATTCTGTATCTAAATTAATAATTAGCACTGATTAATTGCATATTTGTGGTTCTCCTTACGAGATATTATGAATATTTACGAAAATACGATAATTGGAAACTTAGTTATTCAGGGTGATATATTTTTTTACACTATGCACTGTATACTAACGAAAAATCATTAATTAAAATGAGTACTTTATTATTAAGACAATTATTTAACTTTATTTGACTTTATAAAACAATTATTTAAACAGTAGACAAGAAATGCAAAATAATATCTTGAAAAATTTGAAATTTTAATAC
>NC_092213.1:18242017-18247061 GCF_043381705.1 Parasteatoda tepidariorum
TTTTTAAAAGTAACGTTGCCATGTATGCTCAATCCTATACTTGAACACAATTTTAATAGTGAGTAAATAAGTGAAATTTTACTTATCATAAAAGATAATGTTGCTAGGTATTGATTCAAAGCACAAAAACAATTAATAGTTGAAATTCATTAAAATTATACCACTTTCTTCATAAAAATAATTTTGAAAATAATATGAAACCAAGAAATAAATGAAGTACAAGAAAATAAAATAACTCGCACGTTCCTATCAAAAAGAATAATTATATTCTTAATATTTTGTTTAGAAATTATTAAGCTAATACAATTTGATAGCGATTGCTCAGTAATTTATATTTTGTATATGCAATTTACATATACAAAGCACAAAGCGTAAATAAATATATCTAGCAACAAAGTATGAATTATTTTTAATCGATCTGAAAGCAATCGAAAAGATACTTGAATTAACTATAAGAGACTCAAATAAAGCGCTTTAAGAACAAAAATTCGAAATTCGCTCATCATAATTATGTCTATTATGTCGTATTAAAATTCTACGGGTTCTAAAAACTTTTGAAATTCATAGAGAAAATCATCAAAAGAAGCGATTAATAAACTACATTGATTTGAATTTGGTGAGTTCAAAAACGTGAATGCGCAACTTTTTTAACCTACAATTAGTCGTATACATTAGGGTAATATAAAATATTATTTGAATAAAAACAAATAACCTTTGGTTAAAAATAACAGATTAATATACCTGTATACCTTTAGAACAACTCAGCCGATACTTAACAGATAAACTTAAAACAGGAAAAAAGAGATAAGCATTAGATTTTTTTCCTGCTTATTATTTGTAATATTTTGTTAAATGTTATTTTACAAAATTTTTCACCCTCAATATCTTACTTCTCTCTTTTTTTTATTTCAGCTTTATGGCGCCCGGTGGCTGAGCGCTTGCGCTTCGCACTGTCGTACCACAGTCCCTGGTTCGATCCTCGGGCCGGGCAAGGTTGACTCAGCCTTTCATCCCCTCAGTGGGTCGATAAATGAGTACCAATCATGCTTGGGAACTAAACACTGGGGGTTCCGCGTTCGGCTGACCACCTGACCGGAACATCTGCTCCTGCACCACAGGGCCCAAGGTCAAGTAAACTGAGATGGGCACAGTAGGCCTTGGCCCACTATGGGCTGTCGCGCCGCTGAGTTTGGTTTAGTTTATTTTAGCTTTATAGATACCAGAGTAAGAATATCTTTTTGTCTTCTTAAACTAAAATGATAATTTTCGCATTTGCAAAATTTGCAAGTCTAGCAGAAAAATAAAGAAAAGAAATAAAAATATGTTTCTTAATTATGCATCTAAGTAATGTGTTAAAAAAATTTTAAAAATCATTATATTGAAAAAGTTTCTGGTCAGCACCTTGTATGAAAAAAAAATTATAAATTATATCAATTCTCATTTATATTACAAACGATAAAATTATTAGAGTAATCTAATTTATCCATATCACAAGTGTATTACTGTAAGTGTCTGGACTTCAGTGCTTACATCGCCACAGAAACTAAAATTATTATTAATTCTTCACAAATTATAAAGATAATCATTGAGAACTCGAAGCTTCACCCGCACCTGTTTCCAAAAAAATCCCATGACAATGTTCCATGAAGTCACCATATGCGCGAATAGAGTTTGGGCAAAATTCTCGACGAGCTAAAAACAATAAATTATGTTAATCTTTTTTGCTGTAATGAAAACCTTCATAGATTCTTTGCCACATGCCAAAAAGGCAAGCGAAATATCAAAGTAAAACCAAGAAAATCCCCTTTCAATTAAATTGCCAGGTCATCTACTCACACTCACTCTTTCATTATCCTCCTTCTGATTTCGATTTCCAAATTTTGGGGCAGATTGTCGGTGGAGGCTTTTGGACTCCCTCCCACATCAAGGATAATAATAAATATGAATGGAGTAAAATAAATTTGATTCACGATTTTAAAAATAAGTCTAACTCCACGCAGTCCCCTTTGCATGTACCCTCTCCAATACACATTGCATATTAATACATTAAGACATTAATAATGCTTCAAATAGGCTTTTATTATTTCCAGTTCCTGTAGCGGGATAGAGCATTAAAGCATCAATACAACATCAAAAAAGCTTATATCATTTCTAATACCCTTAGCATATTAATACATTAAAACATCAATAATGCATCTAAAAGGCTTTTATAATTTTCAATTCCCGAAGCGGGTTAGAACATTAAAACATCAATACAACATAAAAAAAGCTTATATCATTTCCAATACCCTTAGCATGTTAATGCATTAAAACATCAACAATGCATCCAAAATGCTTATATTATTCAAAATTCCCGCAGCGGGTTATTATATTAAAAATTCTATATGCAACAAAAAGTCTAAAATCACTTTAAATTTCCGAAGCGAATTAGTACAATAAAACATCAAAAAGGCTTATATCATTTCTCGTACCTGGTTAGTACATTAAAACATTAATACAACATCAAAAGGCTTATGAGTCAAAATTTTAATAGTGGAAGCACCCAAAATTTGATATCATAATTTTTACATTTTTTTATTGTTTTTCAAAAAGTATATAATATACAAAACAATAGCCCAAAACTATTTTTTTTAATTTAATTTATTTTACAAGATATTGACAATTAAATTTCAAAGCTCTTTTTAATTAAAAAATAAATATCTAAGGGAAGAATGAATGGATCTTAAAAAAATGTATCTCATTTTACGTTACGTAGTTTTTGATAAAATAATTATAATAAAACAAATGTTTAATAAAACAAATGTTCTCAATTCTAATTATAATAAAACAAATGTTCTTAAAGTTATCATTTTTAGTTAATGAGGTACTGTATCATTTAAAAGTTTGCAAAAATATGAAACGAAAACATTGAAATAATGATTTAATAATCTATTACAAATTAAAAACTTCTCAAAATTATGATTTTTATCTGTCGACAACTGAATCGTTCTTCAGTTAAAAGAAAAGAAAAAACAAGAATCTACGAGAAGAAAGTGAAATTTAAAATTATTTAAAGATTTAACATCATTGAAAGTTTATTATGAACAAACATTTTATATCAACTCGATAGAAATATAGACGTAATTTTTTCCTCATTTTAAGAAGGAGGAAGAGCATTACTATAATTATTTACTTTTTTTTTAATCTATTAAATTCTTTTTTTAATATGTTTTCAAATATTATCTAAAAATATTCAAACTTTTTGTGTGGTGGACACCTTTGAGAATAGGTTGCTTGCAAAAGACATGGGAAACTCAATTGCATTATGTTTGAAGAACTCAATGTTACTTTTGTTATATCGTTAAGAAGAAGAAATTCTAAACACAGTTTTAAGGGAATCAGACTGAAAGATTATATTATAATAACTATTACATAGAAAAGTAGTGGAAATCGTACTTTTATTCACATTCTAATGTTTACCGTTCACAAATAATTAGCAATTATTTATCATAAAATACAGCCACTCATATTATTTTTTTGATTATAGTGCTTGAACACTAAGTACTGGAAATTATTTTTTTTGCAAGGTTTGAAAATGTTACGATTTGGGATACTGATCATCGAATTAATTTCAGCTGCTTCATAAACTTCGCGAAAATCAAAACTATTGAGTATTTATGATTAAGTTAATGACTAGAACATGTTTAACCAAAATCAGTTATTTAATAATACGAAATGTGATATGAAATTTGTGAATTATTACAAGCATAGTAAGAACATTTTAAATCTGAAAAATGCTAATAGAATATGTTATAAAATTCAAGCGTTATAAAGTTCAACGTGTTTGTAGTGCAACGCTTGAACTTTACGCGTGCTATAAAGTTCAGGTGTGTCCTTTTAAGTGTTGTTTCTTATATCTGCATCATTTCGAGTTGTATAAAACAACATTTTTTCTTGGGTTTTAGAAATGTAGAAATTTTTTCGATAGAAGCTTTTGACATAGGTACTGGAACAGATGGAACTATCTAATTCCATTACTTCAATAATTACTAGATCATTGCTCGTCTAATCACACAAAAAGCTCAACACTTGTTTTAATCACGATGTTTTTATAATCACGATTTCCATCCTGGATGTAAGGAACATAAATGTTATAAGTATTTGAATGTACTGAAATAGTTTTGTTTTTCCCCAATTGATTCAACTATAAATTGAGATTTTCAGCTTTCAAAAAGTTAGTTTAATTAAAGCCAGAACAGTCAAATTTTTTTAAGCACTGTTCTCAATTATGGTAGTAATCTTATAATCTTCCCTGACATGATGAGAAATTAGGTATTGGGTGCAAGTCAGCTATCTCAGCCATTTTTCGACAGCTTGGGTGCAGTACAGTTTAATTGGCCTAAACACGGACCTGTTCAGTAGTAGGAGTTCATATGTTTTCTATATCCTACTTACTTCACGGTACGATTTAAATTTGCAAACGAAAAGGGTAAGGTTCGGACAGAAGCAAAGTGCCATTTCAGGCTTCTAGCAATAGTTAGCTAGTGACGCAACAAGAAGTATATAGAATATTGAATTGCTTAACATTTATGTATGATTTACTTAATATTCTGTACGTTACTTTTGTTGTGGTTTATCCATATAAAAAAAATTTGAACATCCAGAGAATGTTTAAAATTCACAAGGAAAATTTATGAAACGGATTGTCTTAAATAAAAATTTGACGCAAGTAAAAAGTGACTTTATTTTTCTGTATGGATCATTGGGTTAAAAAAACTCCTTAAGTTATCCACTAGAAAAATATAAAAACAATATTTACTTAATAATCAGCGAAGGTACGATTTTGGAAAGTTGCAATTTAAATCTATTATATATAATTCTCTTACGTGGCTCCCAAATTTTGGCTGTATTTCTTTTCCGTCGGTGGCAGTGTTTGCTTTGTTTTGAAAACACCAAATCATTCTGCCTTTTAATGATGTGTTTCTGATCTAATATATATAATTCTCTTACGTGGATAAGTAAAGATGTAAATTGCAATGACCATATCATTAAAATCATTACTAAA
>NC_092213.1:18247998-18269422 GCF_043381705.1 Parasteatoda tepidariorum
ATATGTGAACTGTTTGCAATTTCAAATTAATATTGAAATGTACAGGTTTAGAATTTTCTACAGTGAAAAGTTTTCGGAACTTCAGTATTCAAAAAAGTATACAAAAACTAGACGTTAAGAACGTATCCAATGAGCGAGCAAAGCGAGCATTGGATTGCGAAGCAATCCGAAATGAACTGTGAAAGCAGTTCCGGGGGTTGGTGAGCTCCAGCGAGCAGGGGGCGAAGACTCCTAGTATTATATAATAGTGTTAAATAAAGAAATGCTTTAAATATAACGTGTTTCATTTTAGTTGTACTAGATTTAGAATGAAAAGTTGGTCATGGAGTAAAACTTCCGAATTAGCAACTCAGCTAATTTTAAAGCTTATAATAATAATATGCTTTGAAAAAGGTGATAGTGAAGGTTATATATAAGCAAAAAGCATGTCAGATTTGGCGAAGTTTTGGGCGTAACCATCGATAGTAGGTGATTTCGATCATTAAAGCAATAATGCCTGCTGCCGATCCTATACCAAGCATAATAAACACACCCTTTAAATTTGATAAGCTTATAGGTGATGCTAATGCACTCTCAGAATGGCTCTTATTTAAATATCTTATTAAATCTCTTTTAAAGAAGTAATCTTCTTTGAATTTGTCATATAAGCCACTACTTGCAATTCGGAGGACGATTCTATTCAAGCGCTCTTTGCAGCAAAATGTTTTCCTGATTGCTATCCCGTAATGAAAATATCCTAAAGTGTCCTTCGAAAAAAAGTACTGTTCTGGTGTACCAACATTTGCACGAAATAGATCATCTGAAGCAATTATTGCTACATGTTCCGGAACTTTGACTTTGCTAGGGGAATAGTAAAACCAGTTATTCTTTTTAATGTATTCCCCTAATCCTCTTAAATGAGGTACTTGGCTTTTCAACAAATTATCTAATTCCTTAGATTGTGCGGCTGATAGGCACTCCATTTCCCCCTCTCTGACTGGGAGATAGAGATCCTTGAAGTCTTTTATTTGTTTCATTTTGATGGGAGATGTCAAAAATGATAACAGGACTGAGCTGTAACATAAAATTAGCACGTATGAATAAAGGAGCCAAATTCCAAGCGGTATCCGCCTGGACAGTGAGCGAGGGTTGTAGTTCATTCCTTGTCCAAAAGAAGATCCCCACAAATTGAAAAAAACTGAAATAATGGAATCTTTTGGCGAAATCAAAGTTCGAAATAGCACTGACACAGAGAGCAGTACGATAAGGAACAAAATCCATGTGAGTACGCTGAAAGGATACATGAATGCTGATGTTTTTGACAAGAACGGAGCATAATTCATCATAAACCTTTTTTCAATGTAGTAGTAAGGCGCACTGGAGTCTACAACTTTTGAACGCTCATAGGTAATATCCAAATAGGTGAATCCCATATCAACTTCATTCCTTTGCAGCATTCCCATCATTCCAGTGTAGTTTCCGAATGCATCCATTTCCCCGAAAGCATCTGGGGGAACAAAAAGCTCATATTCAAAATTTAATGCTTGTGCCAATACTTTTATAAATTCTCCCTCAATTCTCGAAATAATGGTAGCGTTGTCGATTCTTGTAACGTTAATGGCATTGAAAAAGGTTAGAATTGCGAGTCTTAGCTTCGAAGGAAAGTATGCCACCATCTTTTACAAAATCCTTTTAGGTTTAATTTCAGATCAAGTTCTTTTGGTCAAATCAGTTCTTGAAGACTTAGAGAGTATAGAGATGTTGCTTCACTCAGAAAAGTTCGCTGTTCTTCATAACATGAATATTTTCTACAAGGAAATAATCTTCTGGAATGAGAGTGAATATTTTGTATCTGTGTATAAAATTTTATGGTAATACTCGTGTTTGAAGTCAATTCAATACTTAAAATCTTGCAGAGAGAAAAATACTCAACATTGACAAAAAATATTGGTTTTTCTTTTCTTTTTCATGAATTCCATTTTTTTATATTTCTCTTTTATTGGTTTACAGTTCCTTTTAATACATAAATCATGATTTATGACGAATTATTAGATGCTAGTTAGTTTGGAAACTTTCAGTCTAAAAATAGGTTGAAAAAATATTCTAACTAAAGGAAAAAAATTTTCTCTTTTCTTTCAGAATTTTAAAGTAGGTATTTATATTGTAATTCAGAGTGGTGTGATAAATAAACACTCAAACCTTCAATTATAACATGTTTTCCACAGTAATATATGAAAATATTATTGTAATCTATTCTCACGAATCCCCGAGCGTACGGAAATTGCTATCGGGAAATTTCATTTCTTTCAAACTATCAAAATTAAAAGGATAAACAAATTTTAGTCTTCCTCCGTCCCTTATAGTAAACCATAATCATCTGTTGAATACAAAAAAATTTTAGATAGCAAATGTAATTTTGAGATAATTTTTTTTAACAAATTTTTTTTAGCTATATTAATCGTATTGGTTTACAACTTTCTGCTTTACGTTTGGTTTAGTAGTGTTTTCAAGCACTGATTTATTGATTATTTGCTTTGATTATTTGACATTTTTTATATAGCGATTGCAATTTCAAAATATTTTTTTAACAATTTTTTTTATCTATATTGATTGTGTTAGTTTATAACTTTCAGCCTTACCCATGGTTTTGTAGTGTTTTCCAGCACTGATTTATTGATTATTTGCTTTTTCCACCCATTCGAAGGAGAGATATTCAGCTAGCTTCATATAATGAAATACCTGTCTATGCCATGAATTATTAAATCTTTATCTAATCCATTCGTCAATAATTTCTATTTATTTATTCATTTCAAACCAATTTTTAAAAATATTTTCAGTCATATCTTTGTAGGCAATCATATGACACTTCAATAGTTGTTAACCCACGGCTGGCATATTTACCAGAGATGTACCATAAAAGGGCGAGTGTCAGACAAAGGGAATGCCTACCCCCTTTGTTAAGAGAATTTTTCATACCCTAGGTGGTCAGTCAGGGGTATTGACAGTTTGATTGATGAAACCCATTAAATAGTTCACTCTTCAACTATCTTTTTTGAATACTTGTGGAAAGCAATGCTTGTTTACAGAATGATTTTACCTCTTTACAACTTATACTTAAGTATTATTATAAAGTGACATTTTGCTAAGTTTATTACTGAGCTACTATTAAGTATTACTCATTTAATTATCTCTACTCTTTCAATGACATCAATTTAATATAACTTATTATTTAGTTAATATTTAAATTAATGTAAATTTCTATCAACCAAATATCTCTAATGGAATTTTTACTTCAGCTATAATTTGGGGTCCTGAAAAGACGTCTTCAACTTTTGCAAGAACACCCATTTCTTGTAGTAGAACCTCACTTTTCAAAGTTTCTTTCATCCAATATGTTCTATTTTGGATGAAAGAGATTATTCGAACCCGGTTCTCCTCATTGGAAGGCAAACTCTCCATCCCTTAAGCCACCACGGCTCAAAACTACGGCTAAGCCACCACGGTAGACCCTTTTTAAAACCGTCGTTGAACATCCGACCAGATTTGTTGGGTTTACAACTATTTTGCTCAACTCCGTTGTATTGTAATCTTGAACCCAATCCAGAAGACAAGAGAACTCTTGAATCAAGTAATGGGAGAAATTTGCTATTGTCGAAATGGTACTAACCCGCTTTAACTTTAAGATGGTACTAACCCGCATTTACATTACATGGAAAAGAAAACCACGAAAGCCTCCAACGATTAGCCTGACGGCATTGAGAATCTGACCCATGATACGTCTACCACTGAGGATATCTCACGTCAGCTCTGTGGTCAGTGAAAGCCGGATGCGGAATTCGTATCAACCAGCTATCGCTGGGATTCGAACCCGGTTCACCTCATTGGAGGGCGAAAGCTCTATCAATTTAGCCATCATGGCTCAATAGCTTCTGTTAACAAAATTCAATTTACTATTTTTTTTCAACACACTTGCTTTTTGTTTTCTCTACTTGTATAATAATTTATTGTAAAGGGTTAGTGAGCTAAGACTGAAAAGTTTTTTTCTCCTCATATTCATTAAGTGTTATAAATATTATCCAAACTATTACTCGCCTTACAATAATATAGGAATACTGGACTGTATTGACTTTCAAAGTATTCTTTTTCTGCAACTGAATAGTCTTAAATATTTATAAAAAATGTTTGGGAAACCTTTTTCTGTAACAGAAAGGTGACAGAAAATTTTTTTCCTGCCTTTAAAATATATACTTTAAAAAATATGCTATCCGGAAAACAATTTTCAAAAAAAAACTGGTCATACTTGTTTTTTTGTTTAATTTAGTGCTACCCTGAAATTTATTGTAACTATTGCGTTTTACATGTTTTATTAATGGCCATGGATTTCTGCCGGGGTCATGTAATTTCTAAAATTTTTGTGCAAATAAAATGGGAAGACAAAAAGTGTAAGAGGAATTTTTTGAAATTTAAACGATCAATAATAAAAATAAAGTCGCAGTCTCAAAAGCCCATTTACAGCTACTGCTGATAAGATAAAAACAACTTTGTTAAAATAATTAATTTTCTCAGCCTTGTTATGACTTCTGATTTACATTTATTAGCATGAAATATATTTTCAGTGAAACTTCTCACTTGCAACCACTTTCGGTAAATCAGTATAAACAAAATACAATTTGAAATTCCCCTATTTCACCCAGTTGTCAATATTTTCCATCATAACGGAAAAGTTTTTACCATTATTAACAATCATTATAAACAAAAAACAGTCACAATTCCTACTTTTAGCAAGCTATCAGTATTTGTAAATGTTGCAAAAATTTTTACGGAGTGCATTTTAAATTGTTTAGTTTTTTTTTTATTTATTTTTGAAATTCCTATCATAACAGTCATGTTTTGTTAATTATAATAATCTAATGCTGGTAATTTGTTTCAGTTCAATTTTTACACTTATTAGACTAGGTATTATAAAAATGAATCACATATCAACATGCACACTATTTTGATGTAGTATATATCTTATTTTCATGTAGTTTATAGTTATTTTATGGTTATTTCATTTTCATGTAGTTTTAATTTTAAAAAAATTATAAATTTCTTATGTTGTATCATGAAACTTTAAATTACATTGAACATAACAGTCTTTTCAAATATTTATTTTCTTATGACTTTTAGGTTTTAAGAGTGTCAAAAGCTGAAGTTATTTATTTCCATTTATTTTAATTAGGAAACATAATTTCTTTCTTTAAAGTAAAGCTACAACAAAACTTTTATTTTTTCTTTAAAAAAATTTAAGAAAATAAAATTCTGTATTTAAGGAGCGAAATTACAATTAAAGTTATAACAAATGCATAAAATTGCAATCAGTTTATATATATATATATATATANTATGTATATATATATATATATATATTTATGTAATATAAGAGAGTGGAATGATAACACATAGCCAATCACAGAAGACTTCTGGTAAGTAACGCACAAAACAGCCAATCAAAATTGAGATCGCATGTGTGTGAAAGGGTAATAATTTTTAATAATGCTGTCTGCAGAAGTGTTGCAGCTAAACTTACCAGCTAAATCTTGTTGCGATTTTTATTTCGTATTGAATGTGTGAAATATATTGAACAGGGTTTACTTTAAAATACAGCGACATAAAACTGAACATAATTCAGCAGTACTAAATTACCTCGAAAATAATCGTAGTGCTATCAATACGCGACGGCGGAATGCGAGGCGAAGAAACGTTGAAGAGTCAAGACGTTTAAATGAAAACTAGTAATATGGAAAAGAAATTGATGAAAAATGTTGCATATAAGGAGGTTTTGTAAATAATTTTTAATTTTATCATTGTTTTTCCTTACTTTCAATTGTTTTTTACCCACTTTCAAAAATCGTTCAGCCAGCAATATTAATTAACAGTTATGTTTGAGATATTTCTTAAATAATGCATAAAAGTGCAAACCATTGGTACACAAAATGATGTGAAAAGAAAAATGTGCATATTCAGCATGCAAATATATAAAAATGTGCATTTTTGAATATTCAGAGATCTACAGTGTATAATTTTTAATTTTATTATTTTCACCTTATTTTTCAATAACAAAACAGACATAAATTTTAATTGATCATTGATAACATAATTATTTCATTTTACATTTGTTTTTGTATTAGTATTCAATATGACAAAAAAAATTAAATTGCTTAATTAAATTTGTCGAATTTCAGTTACATATGTTTCTATTATACAGGGTGTTTATAAATTCCCGGACACATATTGATGTTTAATAACTCATAAGGAAGATAATGAAGATATAAACAAACTTATTGATGAAATAACTCATGTATTTTCTTTTTCAGGTTTGAATATCTTTACTTTTGTAAATATCGTCTGCGCGTGGGGTTAATTTCAGATAATTTCATTTCCCAGTCTAAATATCTGTACTTTTCTAAATATCGTCTGCCTATTAATTGCATTTTTCTCTCTTTTGTTTATGGCAACTATTGCAATGTTATGTTTACTTTTGATGTGTTTGTTCTATGTAGTACTTTTCTATGTGATGTTTTATTCGAGCGGATATTAAGGAGAATGCATACACCACAAGAAAAAGTACAGATTTTATGGTGGTTCATAGAAAACGAAATCGATAGTGCAAGCACAGAGAAATTGCAGAAGAATTTACCAAAAAGATCATCCATCCAAAAGCAGCATTTTGCCTAGGAAAAAGAATTTTCCAGAAACTGGAAGTATCGCACATAAGAAACGTTCCGGACGTCCCCGCACAAGTTATTTTGACGTTGAGCGTGTCAGACAGACATTTTTGACAAATCTAGAAGATCTGTAGGTCAGCGGCAAGAGAATTGGATATGTCAATTTCGACAGTGTACAAGGTCATTAAGAAACAATTAAGACTGCATGCATTCTAAGATCAAATTGTTCAAGGTTTGGAACCGGACGATAGGCCTAGGAGGATGGCGTTTGCAACAGATATGGTAGGGAAGGATAGAATATAATGTTGATTTTCTGAAGCGCACAATGTTCTCCGACGAAGCATCCTTTCATGTTTCTGGCATCGTTAATCGCCATAATGTGCGCATATGGGGATCTTAAAACCCCCATGAATACCGTGAGACACAAAAGGATTCCCCAAAGGTTAATATGTGGCGTGGACTAATGCACGACCGAGTCATTGGGCCTTTCTTTTTTACAGAAAAGACGGTCTCATCAGTCGTATACTTAGACAAGTTGGAAAACTTCGTATTTCCACAACTAGAAGCGCTTCAGCCACATGTCTTTTTGTAACAAGATGGTGCACCTCCCCATTTAGGTATCATCGTTCGTTGTCCTTTGAATGACCATTTTCCAAGAAGATGGATTGGGCGAGGAGTTCCAATTCCTTGGCCACTCAGATCACCTGATATAACGCCGCGGTGGACTTTTTTCTTTGGTGATTTGTAAAGGACAATGTTTACAGGAAGATCGTGTCGAACATTGATGACCTAAAAGCCAGAATTACATCCGCAATAGCCTCTGTGGATGCCGAAATGCTTGCCGCTACCCGGAGTGAAATTGACTATCGACTTAATATTCTCCGTGCGACGAAGGGGGCACACGTGGAAGTTCATTGACAAGGATCATGAAACTTTTTGAGTCTATCTAACTATTTACGTTATTACCTTTATTATTTTATGAGTTATTAAACATCAAAATGGGTCCGGGACTTTATAAACACCTTGTATAATTTGCTTTTTGTCTAATTGAAACTAAAATATTTTGTCAGTTGACATATATTTTAGTCAATTGACAGTATTGAAGTTAATTGGGCAATTAGTTGCAATGTTTTTTGCTTTTGAAATATTACTCAGCATCAACTTCTTAATATTACATGTTTTAATTTGATTGCCATACTCAAAAATTTTTTAGTAGGTTTCAATTGTTTTCAGTTTAAAACATAAATTACTTGGGGGGGGGGGCAGATGAAGCACCATAAAGGGAGCGTCCGGCATCCTATAAGATCAACAATGATTTGAGTTAGGGGTCAAAATATATTTGAGGGTGCCCTTTGGCGAAATTGGTGACTCATGTTTGGGGTCATTCCCGCTAGCGCGTAACTCTGTGGTAACAGGAATGGCTGCCAAATTTAGTAATTTCAATAAAACATTGGAAAATTACAACAAAACATCGGCCAAAACTTTATAAAATTGCAGTGAGCCCGATATGATCAAAATTAATAAACCCAATAAAATGCATTTCGAATCAAAACAAAAATTAATGGAGTATGCGCAGAAGGAAAAGGAAAAATACAACTCACTTCTTCGTTAAGCTTGAATATTTTCAGATTTAGGTGTACCAAATACTCTAATAGCAGTTAAGTACTGTCTAAATTTATCATGAATAGAATCTGTGTCCCTTCATCGCCACTTAAGTTCGGCGAAACACGAATCAAAAAAAGCCTCTATGGGACCGGACTGGCGATGGCATTTTTTTCTAAAGTCCCTTGTTATGATTGCCCACATACCTTCGATCTTATTTACCAGAAGTAAAAGTAATCTTACCAGCCGATATCCAACTTAGAACTAACGGACCTCCGAAATTACATATATCGTTGAACATTTAAAAATAACGATAAAATCTAAACAAATCAGAATCACAATTGGGTTTCAACATCGCATAGCTTGGCGATAAACGGCGATCACAACTTGGTAAGAATCAAGGGGCACCCTCAAATATAGTCTACCCGAGTTAGGCTCTGCCACGCGTGCTTNTGGCGCATTTGAACTCTTTTATTTGTTTTGTTTTACCTTTGATTATCAAGCTTTAGCTATATACAGATTGTGTATATATATATATATATATATATTGTAATTTTCAACCCAATCCAGAAGACAAGGAAACATCTGGATGAAGTATTAGAAGCAATGTACCAACGTGAAGGACTTTTTTTTTGATGGAACTAACCCCCATTTGCGTTACAAGGAGAGGGAAACCACGAGAACTTCCCATATTTAGCCTTACGGTAAGGAGATTCTAACCCATGATCCATGTACCATTGAGGAACTTTCATGTCAGCTTTGTGGTCGGACTTGCTGGATGCGGAAATTGCGTCGACTTCTTTGACTGAATTTATCAAATTTCAACTTATTTGGTTTATCTTTTCTTAATTCAGTGATTCAACTGTTATGATCTTAATTTATTTAATGCCCTTTAATATTTAATTTTATATAGTAATTTATATAGCAATTAGCTCCTTGTTTAAGGTAAATGAGTGTTTACAAAAGAATACTTTAGAAACTATAAGGTTGAAAAATCTTTCTGAAGTAAATTGGATAATTATTACTAATTTTTGATTAAGTAATAGTTATAGTAACAATGACATTCTTTTGATAAATGTTTGATTATAGCTGGAATTTATGTGCTAATATTCCTCTTAGTAAACATTAAAATTAACCAAAGGAAAATTTTAGAATCAGAAAAGAAATCTGACATAAAAAAATTATTGAATATTAATTTTCTGAAAAATTTACTGTATATCTCTGACGAAAGTAAAACATTATTTACTGTTCACCATCTTTAGTATCAGGGTCAAAATATTTGTGATGCAATTAGTGTATCATCATATTATTCATAAGCATTGTTGTTGTAACTTGCAAGAATTCGAAAAATAATAGGAGATTCTTTTCCTTCTATTATCCATAAGGACGAAATTAAAATGAATTTGTCAAATTTGGCAATGAATTTGGCAAATAGATAACAGATTTAGATAATGTCTGTGTATTGTACGATTTTCATCAAAAAAAATTCTGAACTGAAATTCGTGAACAATATTCAATTTGAAAAACTTCTTTGTCCCCCTTCTAGTTGACGTTAACAAGGTTTGACTATATTTATCTCAGTAAAAACTGAAACTAATCGAAAGAAAATTGAGCAATAAGAACATAAATCAATAGATAAGAAATGATATAAACTTAATTTTCTAAGAGAATTACTCTTTATTAATCTTTGACAAAAGATCAACATTTTTAAAATCTTACCACTTTAAATAATTGTTTTTCTCTTGCTCTGCTTATTATTATTATTCATTGTTATTACTCATTACATATAACAACAAGTTTCCATTCCAGTAAAAGGCACTACAGGGTGTTTACGCAGATGTCATGATATACAAGTGCAAAAATAAATTAATAAAATTGCAAGAGTATTTTACAGGAGAACGCATCGCCTTTTGTATTCCGCAGTTAAAATATATTTTATCAAAAACATAGGGATTGCTAAAAGAGCACTCTTTAATAAACGAAACGCTTTTCTTTTTAAGCGTAGAAACTCATAAATTTAATCAAATAATGTTTTTCTAAAGTATTTAAAAAAGGAATTCTTCATGTAATATCTATGATATTGTAAAAATATAATCATTGGCACCAAAACAAATAGCAGTATATCGAATGCTCCTATGTTTAAATAAACATATAACTGGCTTTAATGAGTAAATAATTATGTTTATATGCAGATTTATATAGCATTATCTATATGTCATTATGACTAGTTTTAAATGAGTTAAAAACCAATAACAAGTCGTTTTTAATGATCTTGAAAATTTCATTAATGAATCATAATAATACGATTTTTATCGCTTATTCCACTATTAATCTATCATTAAATAACCACGCACACTCTTATCCTATCCATAATTAAACAATAATGTCGATTAAAAGTTAGAAAACACAAACAACAATAAACCCAAATTTTATTTAACGGCTTAAAGTATTTCAAACACCCTTAAAGTATTTCAAGGACGTTTTATACAGATATATATATATAAATCATTAAGAACGAATATCTANTGTCAAAGATGCTAAAAATGATTCACTATATATATATATATATAAATCATTAAGAGCGAATATCTGAAAAGCATACCAATGCACTCAGATTGTATTTGCTTAAAAATTAACTTAAATTTTAACAATCATAAAAAAAATTCAGATTTTGATTAAGCCCTGGTACTTTTCCTGGTCTAACGTGGTACTTTTCCTGGTGAAAATAGATTAAGTAATTAATAATATCCTGGAAATTTACGCTGATTTTTACATAGATTAAAAATTTTCGAGCTATTTCGGATTTAATAATTCCATAAAAATAATAAAAAGAGAAAAAACTCGTTAATGAGAAATGAAAATTTCTCCCTGTCACTCAGATTCTTTGTTCTGTGTTAGCTTTTAAGAATTGTGTCTTTACGACTCCAGACAAATTTTTAACAGGAGAATCAACATGATAATTTAGATACAAAGGTAAATTCCTCAAACTCATTCGAAATAGTTAAATATTTCCACAAAGAATTCGTTCATCTTGTGAAGAACTCTGACCTTTTCTTGCCAACGCAGCATCTCAATACTCTGTAAGTTTTCAAGAACTGATTTAATCAAACAAACTTCATCTGAAACTTAACCTAATAGGATTTTGTTAAAGATGGTGCCATATTTTCCCTCGAAACTTAGACTAGCAGTTCTACCCGTGACCAAAGCCATAGAAGTTAAAAGAATCGAGAACACTACCACTATTTCGGGACTTGAAGGAGAATTTATAAAACTATTGGCACGAGCATTAAATTTCGATTATGAGATTTTTATTCCCCCAGATTTTTACGGGGAAATGGATGCATCCGGAAACTACACTGGAATGACGGGAATGCTGCAAAGGAATGAAGTTGATATGGGATTCACCTATTTGGATGTTACCTATGAGCGTTCGAAAGTTGTTGACTCCAGCGTACCTTACTGCCATCTTGAGAAAACGTTTATGATGAATCATGCTCCGTTCTTGTCAAAAACATCAGCATTCACGTATCCTTTCGGCACACTTACGTGGATTTTATTCTTTATCGTACTGTTCTCTATTTCAGTGCTATTTCAAACTTTGATTTCGCCAAAAGATTCCATTATTTCCGTTTTCTTCAATTTGTGGGGATCTTCTTTCGGACAAGGAATGAACTACAACCCTCGCTCAATGTCCAGGCGGATACCACTTGGAATTTGGCTCCTTTATTCATACGTGCTAATTTTATGTTACAGCTCAGTCCTGTTATCATTTTTGACATCTCCCATCAAAATGAAACAAATAAAAGACTTCAAGGATCTCTATCTCGCAGTCAGAGAAGGGAAAATGGAGTGTCGATCAGCGGGGCAATCTAAGGAATTAGATAATTTGTTGAAAAGCCAAGTACCTCATTTAAGAGGTTTAGGGGAATACATTAAAAGAAATCACTGGTTTTACTATTTCCCTGACAAAGTCAAAGTTCCGGAACATGTAGCAATTCTTGGTATACCTGATCTATTTCGTGCGGCTATAGGGCCACCTGAAAAGTACTTTTATTCGAAGGATACATTCGCATATATTCATATCGGGGTTACAATCAGGAAAACATTTTGCTGCAAAGAGCGCTTCAATACAATCGTACTACGAATTTTAAGTCGTGGCTTATATAAGAAATTTAGAGATGATGTCCTCTTTAAAATCGATTTACAATGAAATTTTAACATAGACTATTCTCAAAGCACAATAATATCACCTTTAGGGTTGTCAAATTTAAATGGAGTGTTTATTATAATTGGTATTGGCTGGACTGCAGGTATTATAGTTTTAATAATGGAAATCATCTACAGTCGATGGTTACGTTCAAAACATCACTAAACATGATATGCATATGGCTTTTTGCTTCACTATCATCCTTTTCCAAGCACAATATTAATTTTGAAATTAGATGAAATATATTATAAGTTTTTAAAGTAGATGTTACGAAATCGTATTTTAACTCTACAACCAGATTTAATTTATTTGAGGGAGTATGCTTGAATCGTAAATTTTCAAAATTATACCAACACTGAATATTTTCAGAAAAACAACATTGAACTGTGAACATTTTAGAGGATTAATTAGGAAAATGGAACATGAATTCTTGGATTGCTTGCAAGGAATGAAGCTGACATGACATTTAGCATGGTAGGTACCACCGGAGAGAGGTCAACTATAGTGGATTTCAGCGTACCTTCCATCTATCTCGAAAAAAACATCACTGATGCTGAAAAGTGATACACCTCATTTCAAAGGCTTAGGGGATTACATTATAAAGAATGAATGGTAGTGCGCATCTTATACCAACTAAAGTATACCGAAACACGCAGCAATGCTTTTATCACCCTTTCTGTTTCGCTTAGTTTATGTGTCCCTTCAAACCTACTTTTATTCGAAGGAAACTTTTTGGATATTTTCCATTCCGAGTTGCAATCAGGAAAGACTTTTGCTGAAAAAAGCGTTTCAATGCAAGCAAGCACCGAAATTTAAGTGGTGGCTTACAAAGTAAATTCATAAGCGATGTATTCATTAAATTAGATTTAAAGAAAACTTTAAACATTGATTTTTTTCATAGTACACCCGCATCAGTTTTAGGATTATTAGATTCAAATGGAATGTTTATTGTTCTCGGTGTAGGCTGCGCAGCAACGGTTTTAGCTTCGATACTGGAAATCACCTTTAGCCGATGGTTGTGCTCGGAACCTCTCAAACCTAAAACATACGATATGTAATTATATTTTTGATTATACAGCCTTCACTATCAGTTTTTTCCAAGCACATTATTATTATTTGTTTTGAAGTCAGATGTTCTTCTAAATCGCTCTGTTTATTTTTGAACTACGATGAGATTTCTATGTTATAATCATTTGTAGAAGTAAAATGAACTAAATTTTCACAAAAAAGTTGCATTTATTATATTAGTTATAATGAAATTTATTTTTTTAATCCAGTTAGAATTTTGGTATTCATATTATTATAATTTCGTTAGATATAAAATTAACATTATAAGGATTTGTATATTTCTTCATTATATAGGATCCTGTCATACAGTAATACTATTGTTTTCAACCATTTAATATTGTGTACCAGATAAGATTTACTAAAGATTTACCAATGTTGAACATAAAATCCTTAACATAATAATGCAAATCCTCATATTTCAAAAACTCGACATTCTCATCATCGAGCCTGCATTCTTCTAGTTACAGTAATAGCACAATATTATTGTCTACAAATTAACATTGAGTATCAGATAAAATTGACTACAGAATAAACAATGGTGAATTTTAAATTTTATTCTTTAGCATAATAATACAAAGTCTCATATTTTAAAAGTCTCATTTCAGATTAAACTTTTCTTAATGGAGCTAATATTCTTCCAGCTATCTTTCTGTTAAGCACGCAATACAGCTATTCACTTTCTTAACACAGATAGTTTATAAAGTTAATTAACCTGTGTTTCAACTCCATTTTGTTTTTATTCATGTAGAAGCATGTTTACGATGACTAAAAATTCGAGTTAAATTGAGCAAATTATTTTAGGTAGATTTTTATTTTACGTAAATGCCAATTAATATATGAGCTGCTCGCTTCACAAATCGATTAATTCCGCTTCTTCGAATATCTTTAATTTAAGTGTCGAATTTAGTCATAGCTTTTTCGTATTTGTAATAAATTTCCCACAACTCCAAATGATAAAAAATTCTACGAAGGAAATTATATATTTCAGCAGAAATCTTAAGAAATGAGGCACATTTTTTTACCACATGTTCCATTTTTTGGTTTTATGTAGTTAATGTGTGCAGAAAGCAGATCAAATAATCTACTATATAATTTAATAAGTTCTCGCAAAATTACTAATATTTAACTATTTATCCACAGCTTCGTATGAACTAATAAAATAATCAACTACAATAATATTACGGTTAGCAAATTGGTGCAATGTTTCCTAAAATTAAAAAGTAAAATTATCCAAAACCACAACTCGTTAGGCGAATAGCTTTATTCTTCTCAATAATATAACATAAGGCCGAATTTTTCAAACGTTCGCACACCTAAATTTCTCAAAATACTTGCTTCTTGCAGGTTACGTACTTTAAAAAAGGCCCACAACATGAAAAGGTTATAATATAGTTAAGTTCATAATAAAGGTTATTAAGCTGTGAATAATCACATTTTAGACCGATTTTCAAGACTTTGAATGCCTCTTTCTTACCTTAAATTTAACAAAAAAAAATTTAATGCAGTGATATTTAAATATAGTTTGACATTTAAATATAGTTTAAAGTTTAAATACTAAAATTTAAATATAGTTTGGAATTTATAAGTATAGAAGTAGAAAAACTCTGTATTAGGTATAAAAAATACTATTAAATGAAAATTGACCTAAAAATAGAGGAATACTAATTGATATACCCCCAATATACCAATTAAGTATATCAATTAATAAAATTGATTATTTCTAAAAGTTTTAAATACATATAACATTTGAAATTGATAGTTTCATTTTCTTTTGTTTTCTTTTTTTTAAATTCGCGTCATCTTTTTTTCAGTGTATGAATGATACATTATCTTGTTAACTTAAGAAGTTATTTTTTTTTTTAATTTTATACTTTTTTTTTTTAAGTTTTAATATCTTATCGAAAAATTATTGTTTTGGAAAACGTTTCATATTTTAGATTGATTACTTCAGAAATATCATTTTTTTTTTTTTTATACCATACTTTTTAACTTTAAATCATTCAATTTCTTATTGGCTAAAATTGAAAACTTTTAATAATTTGGAATACGTACTATATTTTAGATTGATCATTTCATATATTTTTTTTAATCTCATATTCTTTTTCAAACACCAAATGAAAGAGTATCTTATTAACCGAAAGTGATAGTTTTGAAAAATTTGAAAAACGTTTAATATCTTAGATGGATTATTTCATATTTTTTATACTTTTATTGTCTTTTTTGAAACTGCTAAAAGATACAATATATTTACTAATACTGATAATTTCAAGAAATTTAGAATGCATATTAAATCTTAAATCTTTTATCTCCAGGAATTAAAAAATCTTTATATTCTGGTTTATATATTATTAAAAATTAATAATATAAAAATTAAACATTTATGTAAATTTAAATTACTTAAAAAAATGAAAATATTTAAAAAATGTTAAAGAGCGAAATAAAAGATTGATATTTCGTTCAAAATAAATCACAATCTGTTAATATTAAAGCATTGAAGTGCTTACAAGTATATGAAACATAACAAATACCAACTATTTAGACATTAAAATATTTTAAAATGTCTCTCAGAAAATTTCTTTACAGATTTGGTACAGGACAGATGGAGACCTGAGTGGACATTTTTTATAATTAAGCTAAGAAGAAATAAGAAATTACAAAGCATCATTTGGAAGACATAAGGTTTCCTTTAATTGGAATTTGAACTTTTATCTTAATTTTGAATTTAACATAATCTTCCTGAGCCATACACTTTTTTAACAATCGATTATTCTTTCATGCCTTATTTCTACACTACCAGCACGACATAAAGCTAATGTGGACAAATTATGGAAATGGTTATTTTAACTATTTCTTATAAAAAAGTAAAGAAAATCAAAATAGATCTAATTTTAACCTTAAAAAATACTGGCTTAAATATATTCGTAGCAAAGTTTATTTTATTTAATAATTAACTAAAAAATATAAATACATAAATACATATGAAACATAAATGCATTAGCTACACAAAATATACATGCTTAAATATGTTCTTTGCTATGTTTATTTCATTTTAATGATAAACTTTATAAAATACGCGAAGTAAAATGAAATATTTAAGATGCATAAAAACTTATGTTTAGTTTTTTTTAGAAGAAATGCTTTTATTAAGTATTTTATTTAATAAAGTAACTTTAATAAATATTAAATGACATTTTAATCATGTAAACGAACTGCTAAAAAAGTTTTGGAAGAACGCAGCTTACTAAAAACTACTAAACTAAACTCAGTGGCACGACAGCTCATAGAGGTGCCCATCTCAGTTTTTTTGACCTTGGGCTCTGGGGTGCAGGAGCAGATGTTCCGGTCAGGTGGTCAGCCGAACGAGGAACCCCCAGTGTTTAGTTTCTCAAGCATGCGTGGTACTCATTTATCGACCCACTGAAGGGATGAAAGGCTGAGTCAACCTTGTCCGGCCCGAGGATCGAAACCAGGACCTGAGGCACGGGAGCGTGAAGCGCTACCACCGGGCGTCAGCGTATTAAAAAAGTTGGAATAAATTCTTTAATTTTAGCTTTTTGAGAAAAAGATCTTAAACCAACATTAAGCATTAGCTTTACAAAATTCTGTCGCTGTGCACGAACAAATTGAATATAAAAGTTAAAATTGTTAGAGAAAGTGTGTGAATGAATTAATTATTTTACGAAATCCGTCTAATTAAATAAATGTCCTAGAAAGTGATATGTTAGTAGTTACCCACATTATCTCAGAATGCTTCACATAGATATATCCTTAGTAGCCTCCCTCAATCATGTAACCAAACTAGCCTTGTGACATTTTTCTTATGTTGGTTAATTAAAAATATCGCAAAACTAAAATGACTGTTGTGATATTATTAAAATATATTAATCTATAATATGATATCGCCGACCGGGTGGCCGAGTGGTTAACGTGCCTGACTGCGGAGCCGATGATCGCGGGTTCGAATCCTGTTCAGGGCATGGATGTTTCTTCCTATCTCTGTGTTCTTTGTCCTTTCTCCTTTGTGTGTGATTGTGTGAATGTGACCCACCCTATAAACGGGTTTGTGGTTGTGTGACGTGGGCGACGCTATCCACCGCCGTGGCTTTGCCACAGGCGCAATCTGGGTAACGCGAAGATAGTAGCAGTTTTGGCATTCCTGTGGCCAATGGGTCAATGTCCCAAGTCCCCGCCATTAAAAAAAAATAATAATATGATTGATATCTCTTATTAATTTAAATTAACCAGTAAAAAAATGTCTAAATGAGCAATTAAAAAACAAATTTCGAAATTTTATACTTTTCCATCTTGTTTGTGCATTTTGTCACTTAACCCACTTTTGTGAATCGGCTGAGATTTTAAAATGGAAATTTCAACCGATACATAGCAATACATACGATACATAACGGTACTTAACGATACATAACATTGCCCAAATTTTATTTAGAATAGCAGAAGCCCACTTTCAACCCGTTGGTGATAGCTTAATTTTGCACCTTCTCTGTCATTTATTATTGATCCACGATTGGTAAAACTGTTGACATCTTCAATTAGAAACTTTTCGAGTTATACAGCCCAGACAACTTTAAAAACCATAGTTTTCAGAATTTCTAGTAATTTTACCAGCATTTTTGAAAGCTTTATCTCGAAAGATCTGGAACAAAGTGGCGTTGCTTATGAAGTTTTAAATTATTTATGTATAGTGGTGTGGAAATTAAGTATAAAGAAATTAAAAAAAATACATTAAAACATTAACTTAGTTACCACTAGAATTAATTTTTACGCAGAAACGAAGAAAGTTTTCAGCACTGCATATTTTGTTATTCTTCTTTGTTCCAATTTTTGTAATCTTTGTTTTGTTTTTGTTAATCTTTAATCCACATGCTTTTGCTGCAGTATAAACGGTCTTTGCAACTGCTGCATGTTAGAAAGTAGAGTTCACCTGCGAAATTCAAATCGGAGAGATATCAAGATATATTTTGATTTACCTTAAATATTTACTCAACACCTTCTAGAAGAGAAAATGTCTCTTCATTGATAAATGAAGTAGTCCGACGTAGCGAACATAAACTGCGCAGTGGGTTAAATTTGAAAAATGTCATTTCGTTCGTACTACTAAAGAATCGTATTTCTCATTTATGGTAACCAAAGCAGTGGCCTTCTCTTTGAAAAGAAGTCTTGATCTAATTCAGTTAATATGTTTAACTATTTCAGTTAAATATCAGTCTAACTAATTCATCTAATATGTTTAACTGATCTTTATTCAGAAAGCTTTTTTTTAACCATCAGCATCATTGTTTGGCACAATGGTTACGGAACTTAGCTGACACTGCTCAAGGGTGGGGATCTTTTCGTAGTAGCTGCTATATTTAACATCTAATAGATGGATACTAGCTTGTCTGGGAAGTATAGGTGCCCGGATCACAATACAGACACCGTATTAGCCAACCTCATGTAGTTTGTTCAATGTTGAATTTCATGATCCCTTTGGTTGATTGTTGTGACAGTTCTACAGAATTCTCCTTGGTTAATTTCACTCTAACTATCATTTCTTTGAAAATTCGAAACTATTATTCTCGAAGGGTCATTGAACCAATAAAAATATCAATAATTGTATTGGTGGGCTTCAATTCAAATGAATATGCTTTGAAACTCTTATAAATTTGCTTCGTGATTTATAGTAAAAGACAATTATGTATATAGGGTACATTTTTATTTAATATGTAAAAAATATAATTTATTGACATTATATAAAAATGATATTTTATTGACATTAAATAAAAATATAAAGCATATGATATTTTATTGACATTAAATAGAAATATAAAGCATATGATACTTTATTGACATAGCATTCTATTAATATGTTACGCATCTTTTCCATGACTTCTTTTTTTCAATCTGCGCATTGTAATAAAGGGCGTTGTTTTCTTTAGTTTTAGTGTTTCCTTTCCATTCGGTTTGCTTATGAAATCGCTGTTTGACCTGGTTAAAGTGAGTTTTTATTTTCTGATGATTTTGTTTGAGTTTCTTTTCTAAATTGGTTCTATGTATTTCATGTTTTTTCCTGTATTTCTATAAAAAAAATTCGGGGTACTGAGGGAGTTACTTTAGGCCTTTGACACTCTCTCAATAGAAAAGGTTTTGTTTTATGGCTACGGGGCCGCTACCCCCTGAAGACGTCGGCTTCGGTGGTCATATTTTTATTTTTATTTCCTTCGCTTCCTTTATTGCTACATTTATTGACGCTTGTAATTTTATTAATTCCCCAGCAACAATTTTACTTTGGACCCAGTTGGTTCGGTATAGTTCCTATAAGAGTGTGCACCGAGGGACCAATACTAGCATGTCTCGACTTTTTAATATTGATCCTAGGATGGCCTAAATTGGGCGTACATTGGCCAATATAGCCATTTGGTTCCGCCATTTTGGCTAAATGACGGATATTAAATATCGGGTAAATCTGACAATTCAATATAGGACCGATATTGGTAGTAAGAGGGCTGTAAAATATCGGATGAATCGGAAACTTCCATACATTGCCGAAAAATAAAGGCCCTTTGAATCCTTACTGTGCCAAGATTCATGAATATTGGCCTAATGAGGGCCAATGTTATTCTACTGCAGTGGTTTTAATTCATAACAAAATGCAAGTATTTTCTGATTCAAATGTAGTGGACTTTACAGACAATTTCTGTAGAGTTTGCTTTATAATCTGTCTTACTTAATTCAACAAAAGAAATTTAAATTAGAAAATAACTTTGAACGGTTACAATTTCAAAAATCTCTCTCAAAGATTGACACACTAGGCATGAAAATTCGATCATTAGATGAAAAGTAATTTTTGATTACATGTTTTTTGGTGGTCACAGTATGCTGCATAATATGACAAATTGGACACATTAATAACTTTTGATCAAATAATCAGATTTTCATGCATTAAGATGCAATTTTAATAGTTGGAAGGGCTGATTTGGCTAACTTACCTGGCAACAATGAATCTGGCTAATTAACCTCTTACACTAAGTTGAAATTCGGAACAAACCGTGCCTAACTTATGCACCCGAATGTTCGTGTAAAGATCCTAAGAAAAGAGAGACAGACGAAGGCTGAGAGATTAGGAGACAAGATATAATATACCTATTCATATAAAGAAGGTATAAGGGCCCATTCAGACGTTCTCGTTTAGTCCGAGATTAAGGCCACGAGTATCGCTCGTGATATTCATGTTTTTCCCGAAATGCCGATTATGGGCCAGACTCGTGATATTCACGTCTGACATGAAATTAAACAACGAACCTGACTAGTGATATTCAAGTTTGGACTAAAATTTTCATCACGAGTCAGACCCGCGTAAATAGTGCAAAGGGTTATTTACAACAGACAATTTATCATTGTACAAAATACGGCAGAAGAAAACGAAATTTCTTTAAAAATCAACTGTTTTTTTCCTTTCTCGTGATATTCATGTTTTTCCCGAAATGCCGATTATGGGCCAGACTCGTGATATTCACGTTTGACATGAAATTAAACAACGAACCTGACTCGTGATATTCAAGTTTGGACTAAAATTTTCATCACGAGTCAGACCCGCGAAAATACTGCAAAGGGTTAATTACAACAGACAATTTATCATTGTACAAAATACGGCAGAAGAAAACGAAATTTCTTTAAAAATCAACTGTTTTTTTCCTTTCTAGCTCTTTCTCTTCATGTCTCGGTTTTCTGATCCTCAAATTGTGAGAGGCAACGCAATGTGGAAAATGAGGTTCAATGACGTTTTAAGTTTATTTATTTTAAATATAACACTCACATACACACACACACACACACACATATATATATATATATATATATATATATA
>NC_092213.1:18270353-18277729 GCF_043381705.1 Parasteatoda tepidariorum
AATATATATATATATATAATATATATATATATTCCAACATAGCGAGGGTACAGGTCTCTTAAGAGACGAGCTGCAATGAAAGCTTTTTACTATATTTAAGGTTTTCTTTTTTTGTTACATTAAAACTATACTTTTAAAATTGCCACTACGGATTAAAATTATATGATGTCTAGCCCAAAAATATATTATTTTTAATATATTATAAAGTGAAAGACATTCAGACTCAAAAGCTTTCAGAATTTTGATTAATTCAGTCAACATTTTAAGAGCTTCATGCCGAGAAAACAGATCCAAAATACATTTTTATAAAAACTTCTGAATCATCAACGTGTGTCTATTAGTTGTGTAGAAAATCATTTTAAATTAAATTTACTGAACGAAAAACCACACGTTAAAACATGAAATTTGAACAAAACTAGAAAAAATTTACCCTCATTGCATAAAAAGTTCTGCATTGTGTGACAAAACAAAATAACATAGTTGATGCTGTTTAGAAATATAAAAATAAAAATCTTACATCAATGAAAATTTTGACAATATTTTACATTATATTATAATTTTATTTTATTAATAAACTTTTTTCTCAATGATTAAATGTCTAAAATGAATTTAACAAGTCTGCAGCCACTGCTTCCCTTCCAGCATAACACTATACGACTATGTTATAAAATCGTCAGATACAAACTTTAGTTTGTTTTTAATTGCAAGAAGTTTCTACTTTAATAACTATTAATTTTTATTTAGTAAGTTTTGTTAGCTGACAGAGAAGACTTGCTTTACATTTTTACAATAAAAACTGTTATTAATTTTGAACCAAAAATATTAAAAGGGAGAAAAAAATGTCATTTTAAAGCGATGAAGTATACTAAAGTCTAATCGGAATGAAATTTTCAGGAACTTGGATATTTTCTCCTTAAATATGCGTAAATTGTAAATACACATGACCGAAAAATCAATATAACAGATAATTTTTAATGTTTTCTAGTATCGACTTAACACTTTAATTACATGTAAACACATATTTTTTTTTAAATCGATGTGAAAGCAGATAGACGCACATGCTGTCACCAATAACTTTAAAGGCAGAATAATTTGTATATCATTATTTTGCGCATATAATTTGAGTTTAAAATATTGATTTTATTTTCTCACTTTGAAAACATTCTCAAATATTCAAATCTAAAGAATCTTTAATGAGTTGATCAACACAAGAACGATTATTTTCTTGTAATGACCTATAGATAAATGGATATTTTCGATTGACTCAGTGGTTTTAGCACATAATTATACCATTGTAATCTTAATCGAAATCGCCTGCTTTGGGAAAAGTTAAATATTAGTATCAAATGCTAATTTTTAAAAAAAATTGGAAATTCAAACATATTTTTTTTAAATTTTTTACGTAATAAAACTGTAACTGTGCGCAGTGGAAATAGTTGCATAGCTACGACTATTTGTTTGTGAACAAAAATATTATCATTACCGCTATCGCCAGTTCTTTGAAAACAGTATGAATTATAGGAGCTAATTATTTTGGTTCTCCGAAGTTGAATTTTTTATTAACTTCAAAATATTTACAAAAATAATAATAACAAATAATAACGAAAATAAAAAATAATAACGAAAAATAATTGGCTTATTTTAGTAAGGCCATGAAATAAATAACCAGTTCTTAAAGAGTGACATCTCGCGGTAAAATGTAAAAACAGAGGTTTCAATCACCGCCTGCGGATGATTAAAATTAAGATAGAAGATATAAAGAATTGTATAACAATAAAAAAAATAATTTCAATTTTTTTTTTTTTTTTGAAAATTTAAACTTATTTATTCACATTATTCATAGAAATTATAAAAATAATCCCAATTAAGTTTCAGGAGAGCTATTTTTACAAAGATATTATGAGAAATTTTTTGTACTTTATAATTATTAGGAATTCCCCTTCAATATTCTCAATCGTAGAAAAATTAGAATTTTTTTTCTTTAAAAATTGAAGACCTTGATCTTCTTTATTTACAGATTTAAATTTAAAAACAAATTTAAGATTTCTTAATAAGTTTATATTTAAAAGATTAATTAATTTCTCGCATTGGTTCTTACTGTTTCCAGAGCAACAAAATGAAAGGGTAATGGTGCTGCTATCTAGTGAAAGAAAATTTAAATAAAATTTCTGTAAGTCAATCTTTTTGAGACATGCAGATCGGGAAAAATAAATGAATAATCTACATTTTATTTTCAAACATATTCTAAACATTATTATTTTTCTTGCTAACAGACAGTATCCTAAGATGTAAGATAATATGTTATATCCTAAGTTATGTTATGTTATGTTATATCCTTCCAAAAAAAGGCGCGTATTCGCCAGATTTATGGCACATCACTAACATCCAATTGTCTTTGAAATGTCAAAAAAATTGTTTCAAGAAGAGATTAGATAAGCTGGAGAGGTGGAAATATATTGCTCTCTAAAACTGGGATTTGCTTGATAAAAGCGAGCTATGCTTCAATAGATTTAAGTATTTCCTCAACCAAATATTTTGGAATTTCCGTTCCGTTTCCTTTCGTTTCCGTTAAATCGTGAGTCCTTATAGGCGAAGTCAACTATTTTTTTACATACTAACAGTATGCAAATATACTAAAATTCCATTTTATTGTCACATTAAATCACGGCTATTGCAAATAAATGATAAAATTCAAATTAAATTTAATGTTTGCACATGTTTTGTTACATTGCAACAATCAGGACTTTTCCTCACAGGCAGTGGATTTTTTTTTTCTCATAAAAGTTCTTTAATTCGCATGTCACGTGATTAACGCATTTTTGGTATTTTATTTAATTCTATCCATGAAATATGCAACCAGTTTTTGGCACGTTTATAAAAAAAATAGTTATAGGTGATGATAGTTATATTATCTAATTGGGTACTTAAACTTAGAAGAAGAAGCTCACATATATCCACGTGTGACCTATGACGTGAGTCACGCTGATTTTTTTATATAACTGTCGCTGAACAGCAGACCCAATTTTTGGATTTACTACCACTAATGCTCAACTACGAGACCTTGTAATTTTGAACCCAATCCTGAAGACAAGGGAACTTCTGGATCGAGTATTGGGAGAAATTTGAATTCCTGGAGGACTTTTTTAAGGAACAAATCCGCATTTGCGTTACATAGAGAGGAAGACCACGAGAACCTCCCACAGGTAGCCTGACGGCTGGAAGGCTCTAACCCATAATCTGTCAACCACTGAGGATATTTCACGTCAGCAATTTGGTCGGTGCAAGCCGGATATGGAATTCGTATCGACTGGGATTTGAACCCAGTTCGCCTCATTAGAAAGCAAACGCTCTATCACCTAAGCCATCGCGGCTTTCAGCTGATTGTTCTTTTTTTTTCATATATCCGTCGTTGAACAGCCGACCCGATTTTGGGTTTACGACTACTGATGTTCAACTCCGCAGCCCTGTAATTTTGAACCAATCCAGAAGACAAGGAAACTCCTGGATCAGTAACCCCAGAGGTAATGATTTGTTATGGGAACATGGAGGACTTTGCGACTCGACAGATTTAATGTGCATCAGTCGCCATTTACTACACAGGGAGTCTTCAGCCTGCGGGATCGAACCCACGAACTCTTGGACATGGGCCCAGTGCCCTACCAACCAGACTATCCCGGCCTGCAGTTGATTGTTTAATTTTATATTTCATAATCGTTGTTGAACAGCAGACCCAATTTTTGGGTTCACGATTACTAATGTTCAACTCCTTAGTCTTGTAACCCAATCCAGAAGACAAGAGAACTCCTGGATCAAGTATTGGGAGAAATTTGCACTAACCCGCATTTGCGTTACATGGAGAGGAAGACCACGAGAACCTCCCATGGTTACCCTGGCGGCAAAGGGACTCTAACCCATGATCCGTCTACTACTGAGGATATTTCTCGTCAGCCCTGTTGTTGGTGCAAGTCGGATGCGGAATTCGTGTCGACCAACCATCGCCGGGATCGAACCCCGGTTCAATTCATTGGAAGGCGAAGGCTCTATCCCCTGAGCCATCGCGGCTCCAGCTGATTGTTTGTAATGAAAATGGAGTGTTAAAGTTAAGCTAAACTTCTCCACGTACGTTGAAATGATAATTAAATTGAAGTTAATTAAATACGGCCCCCTATCGCTCATCGAATAAGTTGAAATATAATTCTTTTTCGCCTACATTTTCACTTGTATTTTATTGCAATCGTAATATATTTTTGTTTTGTGTGCCTGGCAACTTCGATGCATAATTAGTTTGTTAATATTCAATCTGGCTTCGTGCACGTATGTTAGAAATATAAAGTGAAAGAATTGAAGTCTTTGTGATAGAATCTTTATGATAGAATCTTTATGAAAGAATGTAGTATGTGTCACTAAACGGAATTGATACTTGACAGGCTTGGCTTACTCGAAATAGAAGGGAAAGAACAGTTGCTAACGTAAACAGATGCCTCGTTTTAACTACCAACCTAAAGATCAATAATTTTAATGTCATAAAAATTAGTTCCAAATTTATGGCGAAAAAGACAAAAAGTAAGATT
Organism: Parasteatoda tepidariorum; assembly: GCF_043381705.1. Taxonomy (NCBI): domain Eukaryota; kingdom Metazoa; phylum Arthropoda; class Arachnida; order Araneae; family Theridiidae; genus Parasteatoda; species Parasteatoda tepidariorum. The sequence continues at coordinate 18,274,925 of NC_092213.1, forward strand.
AGCTTTATGAATACCAAATTTTCAATGACTCTCTTAAATAAACTATTGAGTCCATATTTTAATTACTGTGGCTAACCAATCGAGAGTTGAGAATTCGCCGGTAAAGAAATATATTTGCTTAGAGAAAGTACTGTTTTGTGTCGGATAATTTTAAATTTATTTTAATTTTTATTAGTAATTTAAAATGAGACATTGAAAATCAGATAAGTATTAATATAAAAAGTGAGAATTTTTACATTGTAATGTGTTATCTACATATTTGTTTTTAAAACGTTTGATCCTGACAGACTGCTTTATCAAACTATCATTTTTATTACAAATAATGGAAGCTTGGAACCCTTTTCTAGTTTGTTGATGTATATTACAAAACAACCTACTTTTTAAATCCATCGACTTAATGGTAACTTTCTTATTACAAATAAAGTTGTAAGGACTTATTAATCGATTAATCGATACCAAATGATACGAAGTTTATATTAAAAAAATCGAAATAACATTTTCACTAAGTGTTTTAGCAATTACTTTGTATTATTTTCTACAGAAAAGTATAGTTTGTTTTAAATTAATAAAGTCGTATTTTCTTAACTATGAAAACTATTTAATTATATATTTCTTTCAGCTCTTAGTATAATTGCATTCATTTAATTATTCAATGAATATAAAATTCCGTAGTCTATCCAATCGTTTTTTTTTGAAAAATTAAACTAAAAAATTGCTGTAAAATTTAAATGGATCTTTTTATTCAACAAAACAAATCATGTCTTCAATCTTATAACATAGCGGACAAAATGCTTAAGAGAAATAGGATCATAAATACGGAATTTTCTATTTTACTTCATTTCCTTGCTATCTGCGGAATAGTAAAATATAAATATCGATTCTTTTTCGTACTTGGTACTATATTTTCTATTCTATTATATTTCGAATGCATGGATTCAATATTTATATTGATATTTTATGGATGCAAAGACAAAGAAGATATCTGCACATCCTTTGCTAGTATTGCAGGTTGGTTTCTTTTTCTATTCACCTATCGCAACTTGTATTGTAAAAGTAAAAACATAATAAATATTTTTGCCTGTGTGGAAAAAATAACAGCATCAAATCAAAGAAGCATAATAAATTCAAAAGAAAAGGAGATTACCAAATGTATGGTATCACTTGTTGTTCTACTGCCAGCTGTATTCTTTGTTACAATGTGCATAGCAGTTGATGACTGTTACAAAAGCTTAATCGTAAGATATTGGATGTATGGAACGTACATACAAAATGAGCATTTATATAAACCTTTATACTATTTCCATTTATTCAGCCTTCGATTCCTGTCATTTTTTGTCCAGTTCACATATATTTGCATGTATTCAACATGTTGCCGATACGTGAGATATTCTTTTTCAAATCTTCACAATGATATGAATATAGCATTTTCCTCATTGTCTATCTTTTCTCAACAAGACACTTTTGCCAGAAGATATTTACTTATAATTGACACACTAAATAAAATGCAAAGATGCTTTGCGAGGAATATTTTTCGCCAATGCTTATCTTGCATCTGCTTCATGTTCTCAACTATTTCGAGTTTTTTAACCCAATTAGAATTAAAGAACCTTTCTACTTCAACCAATAAATTCCTCACTCAAGAAACGGGTTCTTTCATAATAATAGACTTCGCCTCTCTGTTTATAGTTTATCATTTTGCTGGTGAAATACCAATACAGATGAGTAGCATCAAAAATACTTATCACACAGAATACGCCAGACTTAAACCAACACCTCCTAGAAAAGAGTAGGCCTCTGCACGGGTTACCATAACTATCCTTTAGTAGTCCAAACGTAATGACATATATCGTATTTTCAACCACTGCGCAGCTTAATACCCCGAACGTAATGACATCTTTCTTATTTTTCATCAACTGCGCAGTTAACTTCGTCACATCGGACTACTAAATTGATCCGTGCTGAGGCCTTCATACTTCTAGGAGGTGTTGCTTAAACTCCAGTCAAGAAAAATATTGAATTTTCTGCCGAATCTATTTTAAAAGATTTGATGAATCAGTCGGATATAGTGCTATCAGGATCAAATATTCTGATATTTACATGGACTAACTTTTTTGGAATATTCGGATATTTGTGTCATTTGGACTCATAATTTTAAGCATTACGAGCAAACAAGATTAAATCTTTACGTCTTTCTAGCTTGGTTTTTTTGCTAGCATAAAGTAAATATTTTGAATCAAAATTTAACCTGTTTAAAACCATAGTTTTAGTCTGATTGAAACTTTTATTCAGTTCAAAAATATGGAAAAAAAATTAATAACAGTCGGCATGTTTCAAATTTTTGCGCCCATTTTTAAGTCTTGCAGGCGTGAATAAAAAAGTTATTTGAAATGTAAAGCAAAAAGTTCCCAACTGAAAATGGAAAAATAAGGAAGAAAAACAGAACAAAAAAAATCATAGTAGCCGAGAGAGAAAAAAAACGATAAGGTTCATTAACTCCTCACCACCTCTCCATATCGCGTGGAAATACCCCTTATGAAAAAATCGAGGTATAAATGAGGTATAAACGAGGTATATTTGAAAGGTATGAAGGAGGTTGTTATTTAAATACGTCGTTAAGGTTGAAAAGGGTGCAAATGAATACCTCAAAATCAACCTCAAATATACCTTAAATATACCTCCAGAGGTATATATGTTTCAGCCTGAAGTATATTTTTTTACACTTGTGGAAGTATTTATTCAACAACCTAAGGTGTGTCATTTTACACTTCAGGTTATTATAAATCAACCTCAGGTGTATTTTGTTCG
>NC_092213.1:18280145-18299465 GCF_043381705.1 Parasteatoda tepidariorum
AAAATGACTCCATATACCTCAATAAATACCTCACTTTCTTTAGTTGAAACAAGGTAAAAATTTTTATACCTCAAAAATACCTCTGTTGTTACAAGTGTAAGAAAATCAACTTGGTATACATCAAAAATCATCTTATCAGTCTGGTTGATTTGAAGTGAATTTTAAACAACCTCAAAACAAGCTGAAGTGTATATAAAACAACCTCGTACACCTTAATTACAACCTTTACAAGGTATAATTTTTTGCTGTTTTCTGTGCAACCTTAAATATACTTCAAATATACCTCAAATCAACCTTAATACCTCAAAAATACCTCAAATCAACCTTAAATATACCTTAAATTTTCGTAAGGGACAGTTTACCCTGATTTGCTCTCTCGACCATTGCAATTTTTCTTGTTCTTTTTTCTCTCTCGGCTATTGTCATTTTATTTTGTTTCTCCTCTTATTTTTTCCATTCTTCGTTAGCAACTTAACGTTTTAATCAAATCACTTTTGCTTCTTCTCATTCACGTCTGGCAAGTCTTGGAAATGGAAGCCTATTTTTTGAAGTGCTAGATATATATGTCGACTGTTACTTAAGTTTTTTAAGTCATTATTTTTGAGTAAATGCAGCTCTTAACAACTCTAGAATCTTTTTTTGGAATGATTAGCTTAGGGAAAGCAAAGACTATAAATAATACCATTACATCAAACCACGCTAGTTTTAACACAGTAGATTATCAATTAGATAAATTTTGGAACTCAGGAGAAATTTCAGAAACTAAACTCATACTCCTGAAGAAATATAATATGAACATTTCTTTCGAAAAAACATTTTATCGGGCTTCTACTGGAAGATTTATAATCAAATTTCCGCTTCGTGAGTCCAGTGATCAATTTGGGTCAACCGGAGACATTGCAGTGCACCGTTTGCAACAAATTAAACGTCGATTTGAAAAAAATCAGCCTCTTTCACAACAGAACCACAAATTCATGAATGATTATCCAAAACTCGATCGCATGGAACTGATTCCAGAAAACAAAATTGATGTTCCAGCTAAACCTAGTTTTTGTTTACCTCATCACCCAGTGCCTTTAAGAAGTGGCGATAAATTTCGTGTTTTGTTTGACGGTTCAGAAAAACCATCTAGTGATATTTCCCTCAACGATAAATTTATGATAGGTCCTCAACTACAATTAGACATTACCTCAAATTTAGAATGCACCAAGTAGCAGTTACAGACGACATTGAAAAGATGTACCGGTGAATCGTCGTGCAAGAATAGTTTGGCGCAACTCCCCTTATGAAGCTGTTCACAATTTCAGAATAACAAGAATTGTGTACGGCACTGCATCAGCTCCGTACCTTTTAGAAAGATATTTTCAGAAGTTAACAGAGGAAGAAACAGACATCCAATAGCTTCTAAAGCAGCTCTCGAAGATTTCTGCGTAGATGATTTGATGTCAGGATCCAGTTCAGCCTCAAAGGCAATCGAACTTTATAGACAACTGATTGAAATGTTGTCAAATGCTAATCTCAACTAAAAAAAGTGGGCTTCTAACTCTACAGAATTCGCAAACAAATGTGATCCATATGTGCGTTTGTCAAGCAGGTCCCTGAGCATAGACAACGATGACAACATCATAAAAACGTTAGGTATCCTGCGGCATCCAGCAGCAGATGTATTCTTTTTCAAACTTGATCATCCATCTCTTGAATTTCCAGTAACAAAAAGTCATTTACTTTCCTCTTTGGCAAAGACATTTTATCTTTTTTAATGCCTATCGTCAATCACAATTCAGTTCAAGCTAATCATACAAATAATATGGAAACACCAATAGTAGTGGGATGATATTGTTCCACCAGACTTTGCAGATAAATGGAAACAACTTAAGAACGATCTTATGTTTGTTCAGAACATCCAAATTCCTTGATTCTTACTACTTGAATTAAACGATCAATTTCCACTGCATGGCTTCAGTGATGCTTCAGAAAAAGCATACGATGCAGCAATCTACTGCAGTTACAAATCACATACTAGTGACATCAAGGTTCTACTAGGGATAGCTAAAACAATGCTCCTCTTAAAACCTTATCACTTCTTCGACCTAAACTATGTGGAGAACTTCTCATAACAAAACCTAACTTGCAAAGTGAGCTTAACTTGCTTAACTGAGCTTAACTTGCAATGCACTGAAATATCCCACATTTAATTCTCTATTGTTTACAGACTTCAAGATTGTACTTTCTTGGATAGATTCCCCAGCTAATAGGTGGAAAGTTTTTGTTGCTAAAAGTTTAGTAAAAATCTATACTCTGTCTTCTCCTTAACATCAAGGGGGATTTAAACCCAGCGGCTTGGCTTCACGTGGAGTATCATCTTTAGAATTAATAACGTCCTTTTGGCTCTGTGGTCCTAAATTTTTACATAACTCATTTTCTTTTCACGAAGAACAACTATCAGCTGATTATGCGCCTGAAGAGGGGTATTGTATGCTAACAGCAACAACAGATAAACATTCGTCAACTTCTGATGATATATTTCATAGATATACATCTCTTCCTAAACTCAATCTTAGATACGTTTAAGATTTATTCACAACTGTGGAAAACCGGTTAACAAAATGACTTGTTTTTTAGAAACTAAGGAATTAATGAATTCTGCGAATGTCTCAATCAAATTTGTGCAGTGTAATGAGTTTAATAGTTAGATCAATACATTAAAAAGAAAGCAACTTTTATCTTGTTATAGCAAAATTTTATCTTTAAATCTATTTATTGAGGATTTAGGGAATATCAGAGTGGGTGGTCGCTTGTGACATTCAAATCTCGCGTACTGCCACAAAACCCTATTTTATTGCCAAAATGACACATTCTAACTCATCTTATTGTTAGACATTTTCATGAAATTTTCTTACATGCTGGTCCACAATTTGTGCAATATTCTATTCAAGAAATGTATTGGATTGTAAGTGCTAGAGATGTAATAAGACATAAAATTAGAATATTTGTAAAATTTAGTAAATTCAGGACCTGATTATAGCCTAAGCCCAATACGCATGGGCCTAGGGACCACAACTTCTGAGGGGCCTCAAAAATTAGTAAAAACGCTAATTAAAGGTGGGCTAGCTATGTGTTGATTAAGTACTAAATAAAAAATAATTACAGCTTACAATAAAAAATAATTCAGCTAATCAGTGACTTTTAGTAAAAATCACTGATTTCAATTGTTTGTGGTCACCAAACTGGTTTTTATTCTGACATAACATTGCTTTATTGCTTTATATTTTGCTTTAATTTATAGATACGTAAACTTTTTCTTAGAAAAATATCTTCAATTGCCTGCTTTTAAAATTTCTTAGAATGTTTCTCTTGAATCATGCAGTTTAATAGATTCTTTTTCATTATTAGGACTACTCTTCCGCAATTTGATTTCAAAATATTTTGTAAGGGGTCCAGAAAATTTGGTGGGTCTTGGGCCTGAATTTGTCTTGATCGATCCCTGAGTAAATTAGGAACTTCTATAGCCAATCAAATGATGAGCTTTATTCCATCTTCTCGAATTATCCCGGCATCAGCATTTTTGTGATGTGGAATAGATTACGCAGGCCATTTACAAATTTAATCAATTAATGGAAGAGGTTCTAAATCAGTTAAAGCTCTCTTTGTTTTTTTTGTTACAAAGGCTATACACCTAGAATTGGTGATTGATTTATCTGCAGATGCTTTCAAGGCTTCTCTTAAGAGATTCATTTCCCGCAAGGGCAAATGTAATGACATGTACAGTGATTAAGGTACCAACTTTGTTGGAGCCAAACACAAATTAATGGAATTTCAAAAACTTGCTAAATCAAAAAACTATATCCAAAGTGTTCTGATATTTGTATTAAATGGCATTTAAATGTTCTAAGTGAGCCACATATGGGTGATCTCTGGGAAACGGGAATAAAACCAATAATATTTCATTTAAAACGCGCAATAGGTGAAACAAAATTAACTTTTGAAAAGTTTGAAACATATTTAACTCAAATAGAAACGTGTTTAAATTCTAGGCCCTTAGCTGCTTTATCTAAAGACCCTACTGATTTACAGCCTTAACACCAGGTCATTTCATTATTTCATTATTGGTAGAGCATTAACTGGCATTTCTGAACCAAGTTGCACTGATACAAATATTTCGTATCTAACTAGATGGTAGCAGACACAAAAATTAGTTCAGCAATTTTGGAAACGTTGGCACAGAGAGTATCTTTGTCGATTACAACAAAGGCCAAAATCGCTTTTGCCAACGAAGAACTTTAAAATTAATGATCTATGTCTTATTAAGGAGGATAACCGGCCCCCAAATAAATTGAAAATGAGTAGAATCATACAATTGCACCCTGGTCTTGATAACACATTTAAGGTAGTAACACTTCAAACCTCAGATGGGACCTATAAATTTATCATCACAAAATTTTGTTTATTGCTAATATAAATGTCATTTATAAATATTTTTTGTTTTGTGACACATTGTGTTGTTTGTGTGTGAAGTTATTTGTATTCTGTATTGTGTACTTGATTTTTTTACGTATTTTTTCAAATTTTGTTTATTGTTTATTAAAGCATTATTGAAATACTATTTCAACGTGGGCGGCTGGTTCTCGCCCTATATAGTCATGACTATTCTTATTAATGCCAACAGATGGCGCCTGTACTAGTTTAAAACCATTGTTCTTAATTTCCTGCTTTACCTTTCTAAAAAAATTCATAAAAGAAAACAAGTCTGTTTGCTGATGTTCTTGAATCCTCTGACCTAGTTTTTCATTCATAACCATTTATAAAATCTTAAAAAATGATCATTTAATAGAAATTTCAAAAATTTGCTGTCGATGGTGTACGGCCACCTTAAACCTTACTGGAATCAATGACGGTTTGTCGATATTTTATTATCCCCGAAATAAGTATCTACAATTTTGTATAGAAAGTTAAACTTAAAAATCTTATTCGAGACAAATTAAGAAACGAGGATCTTAAGAATCACGGAACTAATTAAATCGATGAACTTAAGAATAGCTACTAAGATATTTTAGTTGTTGTAGCGATGCTCTTTGTTAACGAACTAATTCTTTCTTAACTTATTTTTAAAATATAGGAATGAAACTGTACCAAAAACAACTTACAACGAAGACTTCACTGGTAATTCGCCACATGTTTTAATTTATTTCATACAACTTATAAAAATTGTAATGAATGGTTGCGAAATTTTATGCTATGTTACCTCACTATTTTATTAAGATCTTAAAAGATGATTTGAGCTAACATTCACCTAACGTTTTTAGACCCGATGGCAACACCTGGATATTTTTAAGGTTAATGTAGATAGTTAGTTTATTTTAAACTAGATATCAGCACTAATCAAATACGTAATACAAATACAAAAGCTAAAAAAAGGCACTTTTATTACCGTTTTCTTGGAAATTAACCAATCGTTAAATACCAATTAAGTACAGATATAGACAAACAAAAGCTTCGGTTTTCTGAATTGAAAAACTCCCTCAGAGTCTAACTAGAACTTTCCTCAGTGTTTCTGTTTAGAAAACTGAAAATATAGTTTGTCTTTCACTCTCTTTGCATTTAATACACTTTCTTCAATCTACGTAGAACAAAATATACACTATCCTCATTTGGAAAGTATACACTATCCTCGTATCCACAACTTATTACACTACCTATACAAGTATATTTAATTTAATCGTGAATTAATATTAGAAAAAACTTTTTTAATACTTCATTTTTAAAGGTTTCGTATTTAAAATACAAGTAAAATGCATATTTTAAAATACAGTTGTATTATTAAAACATTACTTCCGTTATAAATTGCAGAAAAAGAAGCGAACACACGAATTATTTTTTAAAAGAACAAAAGCACATATTTAAAGAAAAATTTCGAAGCTTAAGTTTTAAAACTTTTTAAAACTTTCAGTTTTAAAATTACTTAGACAATTAAAATTTAGAGCCGGTAAATCTACATTAGATCTAATTGGACGAATCTGGAATGGACACATTCGTTAAAATATACTTATATGCCCGATAATTCTCATTCGAATTTAAGTTTCATTATCGTTTTGAGCTTTTTCCTATTTTCTTATCTTTTTTAAGGGCACAGTCATTAGTTTTGGACTTAATTCGAAAAATTCCTCGTTCTTGAACGGTGGATCGTAAACAATTAATGACCAAGTTACAAGTCGGTATTGGTGAAAATCAACAACACTTTTTTAAATTCGAAAATTAAAGATGAGTTAATTTTCACACTAAAAGATGTATCGGTAATTAGATTAATTTAGAGATTTTACACTCGTGTGAAAGTTTTTCAAACTGGTTTGCTTTTAAATGCGATTTATTTGCATTCCTTTGCTCAATTTGATCACTCCTTATTTTAGAATTTCATTGTTTGTTTTTTTATAATATTAGTTGGTTGAAAATTTTAATTCTTTTGGATACTATTTGTGCTCCCACGTCCGCTGCCCTCGTTACCCGGATTAACCGTTGCCCAGGCGATACCACGTGGAGGTGAGGGTCAGCAGTGGTGTTGTTTTGTGGGAGCTTTACGAGTGTCTTCCAGCGAAATAGTTTCCAGACAGCTATTCCGCTAGGAATCGCATGTTGCATATAATAATATTATTACACCCGATGGACATCGACCTGGTTTTTTTTTTTTTTTGATGGTAGAAATTGTTTTTTTGATTGCAAGTCATTTTTAATTTCAATTATTTTTAATGTAAGCCATTTTTTTAATGTCAAAGTTATTTTAATATCATTCATTTCTCAAAGTCATTTTGATGTTAGCCAATTTTTTTTAAATCACACCATGGAGCAATACATCTTTGAAGATGCTATGTTAGCACTTCCAATTCGAGAAGAAGGCTTTGGCTCCCCCTCTTCACCAAGATCACTGTCTTTCGCTGCATCAAATTTTTTCTCTCCATCCATATTCACACAATACATTTTGGAATGAGCCATCCGAGCTATTCCAATTCTGTAAAAAAGTTTTGGCTCCTCCTCAACGCCAAAATCACTGCCTTTGTCTCCATCAAGGTTTTTTTCTTCATCCATATTCAAGCACTTCATTTTAGAAGGAGCTATGAGTGCACTTCCAATTCTATAAGTAAATTTTGGCTCCTCCTCGCCACCAAAATCACAATGTTTGGCTCCATCAAAGTTTCTCTCGCCACCCATATCAAAGCAATACAACTCCGAAGGAGCTATGAGTGCACTTCCAATTCTGTAATACACATCTTCCTCTCCGTCACAATCACAATTTTTGGCATCATCACTGTTTTTTTGTGCATTCATATCAAAACAATACAGCCGTGAAGCAGTTAATCGTGCACTTCCAATTCGACAACAAATGTCTGTCTCCTCCTCACCACCAATTCTATTTTTACTGGCTCCTTTTTTAGGAACGCCATTCAATTTCCTGTTATTAAACGGAAATTCAATTACTATTACTTTAAAATAAATTCTTTTTAGAATAATAATTTATTTATACTGAAACCATATTAGCAATAGATATTTAAATGGTTTCGGATATCTGTATTTATTTTAAATAATTAGAGAATGTTTTTAATGAAAAGTAATCATATATATAATTGGTTATTACACAGTACTGACATATAAATTATTAAAATATAGTTTTTTTAATGAAAAATTTAAATTGGAAAATGACATATTGCATGTTCAATGTTATGCAGATATATGCTTATAATATTTATAATTTTTTGTTTTAATTTTGTAGTGAACTAAATTATGATATGATTTATGATACCTATATTCATTTTTAATATTTAGGACATGTTTTCAACAAAAAATAATCATATTTTCAGTTAGTTGTAACACAGAACTGACCTATATATTTAAAAAATCAAATTTATATATCTACATATAAATGAATATTACTTCAAAATAATTTTCTTACAAAATAAGGAAGTTTAAACTAGTTTCAATAATTTTCTGAAGAGCTGCGAAGATAATTAATGGCGATTTGAGATGTTTAACTGAATGCTCTAATTTTCGTAATTGACGTATTGTATGTGCACCGTTATGCAGATTTATGCATGAAATTATGTATATAAATTTTTGCTTTAATTTGTAATTGACTGAATTGAATAAATAAAATATATGTTACTTACAGTTTCTTACGAATGTACCTGAAAAATCTCGGGAAAATTCTCGCCATAATCAATATAAATTGAATCACAAAAGAGCAGTTGAATAAAAATCGCCCAACTCACTCAATAACTTTTTACAAAGTGAATTATTTTCATTGTTACGCTTCTAATATATATTTCTTGCATTGTTAAGTATCTTTAAAATTTTTATGTATTGTTAAGTGCTTGAAACAACAAAGAAAATTTTAATTGTTTAGAGTCTTTTGAAACAAACTACTCTGCTAAAGTTGGATAGAAATTTTAACAATAAATACACAAACATAATTCTTTTAATGTATGTATATATATTTTTTTTTCTTTACAAAAAAATACAATATGTATATTATATTCCTAAAATAAAATACATTTAAGAAAATGGATAGAAAATCTTTAAAAATATACATTAGTATTTATTATTAGTATCATATCGCAGTACCCTTAACACAATTTTAATATATAAAAGTAAAACAAATAATTTTTTCCTTGCTTTAGATTCAGATTTCTTTCAAAATCAGTATAAAATTTTCAAAAACCTACATTTGGCACAAACTTTTTAAAAAGTAATTTTTTTAAAAATAATCTTACATAACGATTATATTGATCACTACCAGAAACATGCGCACTCAATTGCATATTATAAAACATAATAATATTTTCTCTGATAACTTGCGTGCAATACCGAAGAAAAAATGTAAAAAATAAGGAAGGCACAGATGTAAAATTCTGTTGAAATTCTTACAACATTTTGAACGTTTATACAGTGCAATAAGTATGCTATGCTGATTTAAAAAAAGTTCACCTCAAAGCTTTCACTTTAATAGGAAAAAGTCTTTGGGTATTCAAATAGCATGCAAACATCAAAAAATCACCTATCTATCAATAATCTGTATAAAATCATCTATGTGAAAACGCACTTTAGTTATCTGACTCAATTTTAACTATGATTCAATCTTAATAGTTCGAGTTCTACTCTAAATCTGCAAATCAATTAGTTGATACGATATTTTAACTTCCGAATTCATAGACAAAACGTATACTTTATCTGAATAAATTTCTTATTTCTAAGGATTCGAATCTCTGACTCTCAAAATATGGGCATACTTAAAATCTAAGAAATAGGGTGCAAATAGGGTAAGGAGTGTGTTCAAAATTATTTTTGCTGAATATAAAGTAAATAATTTAAAAAAAATAATTCTAATCAATTATTTTTCACTTAGTATTATAATGATTTAGATAAGCATGTCTTTTATGACAGTGTGCAAATATTTTTAAATTCGCTACATTAGTTCAGAAGTGTCATTAGTTACCAGAAAATGGAACGAAATTTTTAAAGAGCGAAATTAACACTAAAATGAAACCAAACTTTCGACAAATCTCAGACTTAACTATTGGGATTCTATTTTCTCAACTGCTGTTACTGTAAGGGTCTGACATTCAAATCTATGATAGAAATAATGATTACTTAAAAACGCACGATTTTTTCACAGAAAATATCGTCATCACTAATTGATAAGCATATTTAATGTTAGGCTCTGGAACCCTTAAGATTGACTAATAGTGAGTGGAAATCCGATCAATAGCTCACACATGTGAGCTAGGTGTATAGGCATGTCAACTTTATTCATTAACTTATTTGTTAGCACGATTTTAATTTTTTTCTTTTCAAAAAGCGTCCATTTAACATATTAATTTAAAAATGCTGATACTATTTTTCATATTCTGCTGCATTTCCTATCGCACAATTTCAGTGTAAAAAAAGCTTAGTATATCAGAAGGTTTCAACGTCTTTTCATTTTAAATCAATTGAATTCAATATTCAAAAATAAGATTTTGAATTTTAAAAAGTGTAGTGTTGAGCCTCGTTTGTGCACATGAGAGGGCGCTGTGATCGTTGCATAAGTAGATCAATCGCTTTAACAGCAGATTTGAGTAAAGCTTCTTTTTTAGACGCTTTCGATCACAGATTAATAGTAAGGTCTTGGAATATTTTGTTTCCAAAAAGGTCGAAGAGCAAATATTTTCAAGATTTACAGTATCAAGAGCATACCGAGGATGCACTAATGATTGGACAAAAAACTGTCATCGGCAAAATCGTAAACGATAATTAGCCTTTAATGAACTTGTTGCGGTCAACAGTGTTATATATTAAGGGAAACTTGCGTCGCGACCCAGGCCCATAGGACCCATACGCCAAATATTTGATGCCTCGCCGAAGAACAGCAACCAAGCACAGCACGGAGTGCTGGGTAATTGGACTCGATTGGCACAGGGCCCTGAGTAGCGCAAGATCAAAGCACCACATAACGCAATCGACGGTCAAAGGAGGTACGCCTGGACGAGAGTCCGAACCCACAGAGAGCCATCGTCAAACCAGAGCTGACGATCTGGGCCGACAGCAGTGGGCGTCCGCCACGCCGCTGTCCGTTGAGGTGTCCCAAGACTGGAATGTCCTGAACCAAATGTAAACTTTATTAAAAGGTAAAAATACAAAATAGTGTTTAAAACATTAAAATAGTAAAATACAATGAACATCATTTTGGAGAGTGCCAGAGGGCTTACAATTCCGGAACAACTGGAATGGTGATGGTCCCTACTCTGTTAATATTGTGTCCTGACCTTCAAAGTCCCACACGCCCACCGAAGTGATGCACAACAAGACTGTGACGCATTATGGTTGGTTTTATAACCCAGATTGAACTTTTCGTTGGCTTCCTTGCAATTTACGCATGAGCTCTTGTTTTTGCATTGGTCTCTTCTGTGTCCATTGTTTCCGCAATTGACGCATGTTTCTTCATTAGAACAGAATTTGGTCATATGGCCTAAGAGGCTGCATTTATAACATTTGAGCGGTCTTACATATCCCTTACCTCTGAAGAAATGCCATCCAATGCTGAGTCTGCCTCTGCGAATCAAGTGTTATATATTAAGATATAAGTTAAGAACTAGCTAAAATTACCACCCAGTCTTTTACAACAACTATACTAGTTATAAATACACTTCTTCCGTGAACGCGTAATTGAAGCATAAAGAGTAATTTTTTGCAGTTTTGACTTTGTAAATAATGAAATACTGTGTAAATGACTACCGGCTAAGTTATCATTTGAAATAAATGTTTTTTTTTTGCTATTTTTAGAAATCCTGCTATGGACTCATATCCACCATGCCCCCCTTTTATTTCCTTTCTTCATAACTTACTATTAAACAAACATTCAGTATTATCAATGACGTCAAAAGGTCACTTCATTTCCTTCTCTACTTGGAAAAACTTGTTACTATATAGTTAGTTGCTCAAACATTTCTGCCATAGACAATTATTACTTCCCTTAGGAAAATTTTTCCCAAAAAATACTATAGAATATCTTTATGGGATTTTGCCTACGATGAAATTTAATTTTATGCATATATATGAATTTTGAGATAAGTATATAGAAAATTTTTGCCAAAAATACATGGTAAATTTTTACCATATACGCAAATTTTTGTCGTACGTATATGTCAAAAGTGCATGGTAAACTTTTTCTGTTGGTAAAACCGCAATGGGATATCCTACGGTATTTACTCATGCAGCAAATTTTGTAATAAATCTATGGTGTGCAATAACCTATGATAATTTTTTTCCTAGGGCTTAGGAAACGTCTCTTCACAACTCTATTGAATTTTATTATGCAATTTGTTTTATTAGGGCGGTTTGGTTGGCAAGAATAGGAAGAGATTCGATGATGAATGCTCTCGTGGCATGACATCTTTTATTTTTTTGCTTCAGCAGTTTTCACAAAGTTTTTCTTATAACAAGGTAATCGTGACATGGAGAAATGTATGGCACCGCACGTGCCGTAGGTCCAGGTCCACCCCGAGTGCTCCAGGAAAGTAGATATTAAAATAATGTGCATATTGTTACGTTATTAAAATCTAGTTACAGGTTTAAAAATTATCTTTAGAAGAAGGGAGTTGCATTTGATGAAATAAAAAAGCTAATACGAAATCCAAGACCTAGGAGTACACAGGGGGAGAGCAAAAAATCCAAAAACCAGCCTTCAGCATCCAACTCTATATGGGGAATACTGGTTTATCTCTAAAAGTTTGCGCCCCCTCTTTAGCAGTTGTGAGAATCTCCACTGTCAACGCACAGGCGCTGGGCCTTAGAGATTTCGCAAAGGCAAAAGACAATCAAGAGGGTGCTTCAGAAGGAGGTAAACTGAGCTACAATTATTCTAATGAACAAATCACAAATTATCCCCTTGAATGGAAAAAAAACTAACTTACCCCTCTGAAAGTAAAAGCTATACTCAATCCAAAAAATTTTAAAATAACATTGAGTGCCAGTCACGAACCTACAAATGCTACATTATACATACATACTATGTTCACCAACATAAGAGCCTTGTTCAATCATATACATTAAATAAAGCTACATCAATGTCTTCAGTCAAAAACTGTAAGTGGTTCATTGCCTAAAAAGTTCAAGAAATGTCGAGATGCTCATAATTCTATAACAATAATTGTATTTTCAACAATTCAAATTGGATATCACAAGGTGAGGCGAATTATAACATGAAAAGAGTAAAATGACATTACAAATGTATAATTGAAATATCACATATAATCACACTTTGAAAAAGTTAAAAACACTTCACTTTCATTGTAAGTCATACAAATATATTTGGTCACAATTTAAAATAATATAAAAAAAACTGGGGGAAAAAGAATTAATTCCATATTTTTTTGAAATATTCAAATTTGGATAAAGAAAATAATAAAATTGATGACAAGAAAGCCAAATATAAAATACTTATGCATCAGTAATTATGAACACCATTCATAAATACCATGGCCTACCATGTATCGAGTTATATTCAATTAGATGCTGTGACACAGTCTCAGTAGTTAAATTTCTCAAAGGATATAAAGTCAGAAATTTGGAATGCTCCAAAACAGTTAATGCATAACCACAATTTTTAATGGGTCCCACGATATCATTATAAATAAATTCTCACGGGACTTGGAACATTCCCATGGAACATTCTTGGAACATGGGAAAGGGAACATGCCTAGGAATGGGAACAAAGATTTGTTGCGTATGCATGAGTCACAAGATTAAACGAAGTTCCTTGTATCGTTATACATACTTTTCCAAAAGAAATTTTTTTGAACAATTTCTTAAGTTTATTTTAAGTCAAAACTTGAGATATGACGGATTTTTAATACTTTACTTTGTAATGATTTTGGAGCTACAATTTACTTAACTAGTCTTTTTTTGTTAGACATTAATCAGGTAATGTCTTGCCTTTTCATCTTTTCGGGATTATTTATTTCATAATGTTAGGGTTAAAAAAACATTCCTGCTACAGCCTATTGTGTAAAACACCAAAAGGTATTTTATGCAGTTTTGTTATTTATTTAATATGCATTTATTTATTGTAAAATACTTTCAATGGACTTTTGCATTGAAAATCAAAAATCATTCAAAATCTTTAAAATAGGGCAGTTTTCTTTGACTTTGATAGTAAAAATCTACATGTGCCAAAAAGAGAACACCGAAGTTGTCCTAAAACTCACGGTATATACGCTAGAGGGTGACAAATCACCACACAATCTATGGTCGGAACGCAAGTCGTGAAGTGCTACATCAAGAAACTTTCAGGGTCATGAATTAAATGTAAACAAGAATGACAGAAATGGAATGAAATAAAACTGATTAAATGAAGAAAAACTTTTATTCAACTTAATGAGATTAACCAGCACCAAGTTCCTCATCACAGAAAATGCTCGAATTCGCTGCCGCCAACATTAACACAGACTTCACACCGTCGCAGATGTAATCGCGTACAGTATGGAAAAAAAGAAGAAAAATCGACAACTTTGAATTACTTTTTATCTAATGATAGGATCTTCACGTTTTAGGACTCTATCTCAATGTTTCAAGGGAGCGATCTCAAGTAAGCAAATTAATTAGGGCAGACGATATTTTTTAAGTTACGAAATCAGACACATAAGACGTACTTTTTTCGAATCGAAATTATTTTATTTCGTTGGTATAAATCTTCTGACAACGAACATGAAAGCGATCAAAGTTTTGACTCTAATAAATGAAAAATTTAGCTTTAATTTTAATCTTGTTTATGCAATTATATACATTAATCGTAAATAAATTTATTTACAAGTTTCGAAAATCATTATTGGTTGAAAAAATTCCCATTTTACCCTTGCGGAACCCTTGTGACTCTTCCACGGAAAATCAGGATTCCTCGGAACACCATTCAGGAACTGCTGATTTAGGCAAAGTAATAAATATTAAAAAATTACAAAACTATTCACTCAACTAGGGATTTTCTTCATATTGTCATTTTAAACCATTTTCAGGATTAGCTTAGAGGTTTGCTTCGTTAAAATATGTTATACTTGACCTAACAGTCTTGAATAACTGTTATAAACTCACAGCAGTTAAGAGAACAGTATATTATTCACAATAAAGCGCTAATGTGACGACACAGCTTTTGAAGTTTGAGCCTAAATTGCATGGCGCTTCTTAATTACCAAACTAAATATATGTTCTTATAATCCTTGTTACACTTGAATAAAAATCCCAATCGGTGTCACAAAAAATAGTTACTATTGCGGATGGGACACAAAATTTGATTATTCGATAAAATATGGAAGTGTTAATACATACAATCAAACATATACATTTCCCATACAATCAAATATATTTTGATGTTTTTAATCTCGCATTCTTCTTAATTGGATACTCATTAATAACGTTAAGCGTGGGTAGGCCAATCAAGTTCGACGCACTTACGTTACGTCGAGCCATTTACATCCGGTCCAAAAATTGATTCAGTGCACTAATAAATCCAAGCTGTATCGCTTAAACGCCACGTGATAGGACACGACCATGTGATTAGTAGCAAGCACCCATTGGATTGCGCTGCATTTAGTGGTCATTCCATAAACTTAGTGGAATTTCTAGTGGAAATTGCAGAAACTTGTTAATTATATGTTTGATCATATTTATTTTACCGCAATGAAGCACTTTTATTTAAGTCTGTGAAAATAAGTGTAACTGATTGCACCAAAACTTTAAAACTTATACTTAAGGTGGCAATTATAAGACAAATTGCTTACATAAATATATAAAGTGATAAACTTTTCATAAGATTCCGACTTGGACAATTACAAATATTGCCGTTCTATTGTAACAAACATGAGCCCAAAAGTGACAAAAGCACCCATTAGCGAAATGAAATTTGCTTTTGTAAAAACAAGAATATCAAACCCTGACAGTGCAATTTCTGGTAAATCGATCAGTTCTTTTAATGCGGAAAGTTTTAATTTCTTGAGTTCGCTCATGGGCAATAAAGAGACTTCAGCATACATTACATAAAATGATTCTTTTATCTTTTTTATTGACATTGGTATTTCCCCGGCACAGTAAAAAACAGCAAACAAAAACAGAGTGTTAAGTATCGAGTACAGTACAAACTCCTTCGTCAAATGAGACATTATGTTGGGTTCCGAAATTATTGAATGGGATCCAGCAAAAAACACAGCCATTCCGGAAAAGGCAATAAATATTTGTGATACGCACTGGTAAAATAAACTTAAAAAGAAAGTTTTCCGAATCAGTTGTAGAGCATTGAGTAGTGAAATGTATTTTCCTGTAAATTCTTCCTGACGTAGGATAAACGTTGAAGTTGCAAAAGCTGTTTCCATGTCCTTTAAATACTGCCGAAGGAATGTAGAAACGACATTGCAGCAAGTTAAATATAGTAACAACATCACGGTGTTAAAACTAAATGTTAAGCAGTACACAAAAAATACTTTATTAAAGTAAAAGAATGTTCGCCAAGACTTATTTTCAATTTTAAAACAGTACATCAAGTAAAAAATGTATTCTTTAATAAAACTATCAGTTGTGAAGCAACAGTGTATTATGTAATATGTATATGGAAATAATAACGTAGAATATATTATGATTTTTCGTTTTATATTTAGCTTCACTATCCAATTTTGTATCTTAGAAAGCTTTTTGATGTACTTCAAGATCTGGATTACATCCAAACTTTTCGCTCGCAACGCTTGCCAGGATAAAAGCTGAAATACGCAGCCGATTGAGAAAGCACAGCCTACTCTTGCATCGTACCAACCAGCAGGCATGTTTATGAATAATAATATAATTGAGTCTATGAGCCCAACATGAAAGAAAATTATAAATACTGCAGCGAGAATTTGAATAAATCTTGATTTCGGTTTAATCAGTCCGCACGCGACGGCACATTGTTGTAGAATAACAACTTCCGTGTTAAGGTTTGAGTTCGAATTCTTTCGAAGCATGTTGCTATAATGATTTCAGTTTTCCTATTAATGATTTTTAATAGTTTTTATTGTGTAGGATGTTTTTTATTTCAAATCATGTTATGTATTTGTTGGATTAAAGATTATGTACCATTGTCAAAGACAAGACTACTTAAAGATCGCATAAAAATTTTATCAGAACAAATATCATCTTAATTTATTTTTAAATTAAAGACAAGGATAGTTATCATTTCTTAATAAAAAAAATTATGGCATATTGATGTTAAGTTAGAAAATCAGAGCGAAATGAAGAGCAATAGCAGCATACTATTGCAGTGACGCATCATATTCACGACATCAGTGTCATATGCATAACCTCATTTCATATGCACAACCTCATATCAGCTTATCACCTACACAGTTAGAACCTCAATAATCATCTATCCACATGAATTCTCCTTTACTTCATTTGCATTCCCGAATTATCACAAAGTTCATTAGAGTCTTACATTATATAGTCTTATCACCCTACTGCATATAACTACACAGTTAGAACCTCAATAATCATCTATCCACATAAATACTCCTTTACTTCATTTGCATTCCTGAATTACCACAAAGTTCGCTATAGTCTTACATTATATGGTCTTATCACCCTACTGCATATAACTACACAGTTAGAACCTCAATAATCATCTATCTACATGAATACTCCTTTACTTCATTTGCATTCCCGAATTATCACAAAGTTCATTATAGTCTTACATTATAGTCTTATCACCCTATTGCATATAACTACACAGTTAGAACCACAATAATCATCTATCCACATGAATACTCCTTTACTTCATTTGCATTCCCGAATTACCACAAAGTTCAAGCTAAAGATTGAATGGGAAAAGTGCCGCAAACGATTTTATATGCCCAGATATTTTACAGTATAGTACAACCGAGCGAAATTCAGATAAAATACTCTTCAAATAAAAATTAATTATGAAGTACTCTTCATATGCGAATTCCAGATCAAACGTTCTTAAAAATTAAAGATCGGAGAAAAAAATTTAAATATTTCCCGGATTAAAAATTGTTTCCAAGATCCGAGACAATGTTTCTGTGACGAAATATCACTTTATCTATCACACTCTCAGCTTTTATATACTTTTGTAGATACAAATTTAAATTCCATCGATTTTACTTCACTCTGTAATTGCTGATAAAATATAAAACAATATTTCGTACATTTTTTATAAATATCTTTTTTTTTTCAAACATAATGCGTATCTGAGTAGAAAATAAAGTCCAGTTTTCAGTATTGATTTCATTTTATTTTTTAAAAGAGCCCCCAAAAAAAAGTTTTTTCAAATATTAGATGCGAGTTATTTGTAGAAAATTATTGCCGCAACGGATTTCTAAAATAAAATTGATATAAGTAGTCGAGTTTATGATGGTTAAGTTAGTCGTGTTGTGAGTTAGTTGATAAGTCGAGTTTATGCATTTGGTGCGTGACTTCATCGAGATTAGTAAATAGCATTTAATATCATATATGTATCTCTTAATATTAATTTTACGAACGAAATATTTATTACAAAGAGTCAAAACTCAATAACATAATCTTGGCATTGCATATTTATTTCTAATTTAGATTTTATTTAGTAGATTCTGCATGCTCTACTTAAATTTATTAAAATTACCGTGTTTCCTGCCAATATACGCAAGATTCATAGTTTAGTTCGTATTACATGACAATTATTTATTTCAAATGAGTAGAAATTTATTATAGTATTTTGAAATTGAAAGAACTTTATTCCGTGTCATGGCGAAGTTATTTGATAAAATAAGCATTATTCAGAATTTTCTTATAAATATAAAGAAGAACAACACTAAAAGTAATTAAAGTTAAATATAAAAAGTAATTTCTCGTTATAACAATGTTGCCTTTTCGGGTTACGCAATGAAAAATTAAATTAAATTAATTTACTAAGACGTTTTACATACTTTGTTTTATTAACTAATACTTTTTACACACATTAAATGAGACAATATTTAAAACAACAACTGAAACTGAATTTATTTTGCCACTATATTAACACTCTGTTGTCATGTTTTTGCACAGAAACTATGCCAGGTCACTGACTATAAATTTGTGTCACACAATAAGCAAAACTTCTTAACTAAACACGATGCACAAAGCTTTTGCAATACTCTATATCACCCTATGTTTCATAAATTGAAAGTATCGATTCCAATTTATGAAATAATTCCCGTAACTTTGAAGAATTGACCATTAACTAATACTGCCCCCTTTTTTGAGATAGAAGCTTGAAAACTTTAGCAAAATAGCTGGAGTTGATCATCAATTTATGTAGCCACTCCTTGTCTTCTTAAAGGAAAGGAAAAAGTCCAGAGCCCATTATTAAAAGCTACTTAGCAAAATTAGTAGAGTGAGTGTAACGTTAGTTTATATATATATATGGAAAGTTGTTTGATGCAAACGTGAAAGCTCCATTCCTGTTGCGAGTTACTGCGCTGCGTTACTTGTCGCCAAGCTTTCGGCCGCTACAGGGAAAGTTCGCGATATGCCTGGTGTGTTTCAGAATGTTCGCCTATCTTTTCTTCGCCGTTGTACTGCGTGCATAGCCGCTGCCGGCCACTGTTTAGAACTCTTATTGTAATCACATGTCATTAAATTTGCTTTTATAAATTAACTTCATCGTTCTTTGTGTGTTTTTGCCTCATATAAGACATTAAACTTTGACGCCCTCTAGCGGTTTTGCCTTTTGTTTTCGACCATGCATTCTTTGATAAAAATTGCTTGCCTGGGTGTGCACTAACACTTCCTAAAATTTTGCCCATCTTT
>NC_092213.1:18299965-18315600 GCF_043381705.1 Parasteatoda tepidariorum
ATTCTTTCCAATTTTTTTGTAGCCTCCTTCCTAGCTTATTCTTCCGACCAATTAAATTTGATGCAAGGTACCAGACCTGCAGCAAACAATAAATCGTACTGCGATTTCACATCGCGAAACCTTTCGCAGTTCAAAAGAGCCGTCTTTCAGGAGTGACAATTTTCAATGGTCAAGGTATTTAAACACGAAGTTAGCAGTGAATACATATATATTGCACATTAATTTTATAAATTAAAAAAAAACATAAGCATTTATTTTTAATTTAATCTTTTTTTTTTTTAGAAAGCTTACCGAGTTTTAGAAAAAAGTAACGATTTCATTGGACATTTCCGTTACATATACTTGTACTTTTTCCCTAAAAAAGTAACGAAAGTACAAGTAAAAGTACTAAATTTAAAAAGTAACGAAGTACAAGTAAAAGTACGTACTTTTTACTTGTTCCGGCGGTACAAGTAACGAAAGTAAAAGTACTGCCATATATGGGATTGAGTCTTAATTTCACAAATATTTGAAGTTGCAGTAGTTTTGGATTAAATTTCATTCCCTTCCACAAGCTCTTAATAGACCTCTAGTTTCGCCACCAGGCATATATATATGGGGGGGGGGGGGGTTAAATTTTATTTGAAAATATTTTATATGAAAATATTATATATAATGCTATATGAAAATATGTAATCTATGTTGATATGTTAATTTGATTTTTAAAATATATGCGTCAGTTCTGTTTTTTAACTAATTGTAAATATGTTTTTTTTAATTAAAAACGTGTCCTAAATATTAAAAATGAATATAGATATCTTTAAACACTTAAATATCTATTGCTATCAAGACCAATTGTATGGGAACATAAATTCTTTGGAATAGTGTGAATTACATGAAATGCTGCTACAGGGCGGAGATTTGTTTGCGTATAAATGATGAAAAAAACTGATGATTAAAAATTATGCAGGATGTATGATATGGTGTGTGGAAACCTCGAACTGCTAAGACTGCCGCACACCTATTTTGTTGGATACGTTAAGGC
This sequence comes from Parasteatoda tepidariorum, assembly GCF_043381705.1. Taxonomy (NCBI): domain Eukaryota; kingdom Metazoa; phylum Arthropoda; class Arachnida; order Araneae; family Theridiidae; genus Parasteatoda; species Parasteatoda tepidariorum. The sequence goes on from NC_092213.1 coordinate 18,300,990, forward strand.
TATCGATGAGACTTTGGGGAATAATGTTCCTCTCTTCAAGAACTGCGGGGTACAAATATTGGACAGTATCACAGAACACCTTGGTCTAGCAGCAACGCATCGTTTGAGTGTGTCCCAAGCATGTTCGATAGGATTAAAATCAAGAGAGCATGCTGGTCACTTCATACGCTGTATTGTTCCAGCTTCATGAAAGTTCATCACAATACAAGCTGTAGAAGGTCTGGCATTGCCTCGCATTAAGAGAAGGAAATCATTCATGGCTGCAATTTAAGATACGACATGGGGACTCAGGATTTCTTTCTGCTCATCTCTGAGTCGTCAAATAACCGTTCCGAAAGACATGCAGGTCTGTACGTCCACCTATGATGAATCCTTTTTTTCTCTTCAAAATATGAATAATGTATGACAATTGCGAAATTATAACTGGCTAGAGTATAATGAGAGATGATTAGCGATGATAAAATTTGTCTCATTTCAGAAGGGGAAAAGTTAGGAATACATTTAAAATTAAAAATAAACACTTGAAAAGGATTAATAATACAAAATTTGTCAGAAAACTCATTGTATGGAAGGAAATTATAAATAAAGTTCAGCTAATTATATCTTTATTAAATTTGAAATATATAGTAAAAAGAAAACTGAACACAAAATTTACTTTGGAATAAGAGGGAGGAAAATGAACGGTATCAGAATACAGTAATATAATTTTATTTACTATTTTTGCAAAGCAAAGTAAATAAAGCGTGGAATTAAACAGTTGTTCCATGTTTTACCACTTCAAAACAATACAGAAAATTAAGTAAAATTATATAGCCGAATTATTCTACTGTCATCAAAATCTTCTTGTTTATTTAAAAAATGAAAAATGGAGCAAGATATTAGCAGAAAATATAAAATTTAATATTATATAGCATCAAAAAACCAATGCAAAATAATATTACCGTGAACGCTGGATTATATTAGTTTGCATTGAATCTAATGTTATATAATGCTGAAAAAACAGTGATTTTTGGTATTTTTCTAATATTTTAAAGTTGTGCAAGATATATGAGTTTTCTGATGTTATCTAATATTGTTTGCTACTTGGGATACCTAAACTTAAACTAATCACGATCTATTTTTAACTAATTCGATAAAATTGCGAGATTTAAAAATGTAAAGTAACAGATAAAAATTTCTATTATTATTTTATTTTCATTCTGGCAATCTAGAGAGAAGCAAATTAGACTAACTGTAAATTTAACTACGCTGACGCCACCTCTTTACTTAGGATATAACATATTATCTTACATCTTAGGATATTGTCTGTTAGCAAGAAAAATAACTGTCTTTCGAATATGCTTGAAAATAAAACGTAGATTATTTATTTATTTTTCCCGATCCTCATGTCTCAAAAAGATTGACTTACAGAAATTTTATTTAAATTTTCTTTCACTAGATAGCAGCACCATAACCCATTCATTTTGTTTCTCTAGTAACAGTAAGATCCAATGCGAGAAATTAATTAATCTTTTAAATATAAACTTTCAAAGAAATCTTAAATTTGTTTTTAAATTTAAATCTGTAAATAAAAAAGATCAAGGTCTTCAATTTAAAAAAAAAATTTCTAATTTTTTTACGATGTAAAATATTGAAAGGGAATTCCTAATAATAAACAAGTACAAAAAAATTCTCATTATTTCTTTGTAAAAATAGCTCTCCTGAAACTTAATTGGGATTATTTTTATAATCCATATGAATAATGTGAATAAATATGTTCGAATTTTCAAAAAATAAAACTTTAAAACTATTTTTTTAATTGTTATACAATTCTTTATTTCTTCTATCTTATTTTTAATCATCCGTAGGTGGCGATTAAAACCTCTGTTTTTACATTTTACAGCTAGATGTCACTCTTTAAGGATATTTTATGAGCTGATTACTTGTTTCATGGCCTAACTAAAGTAGACCAATTATTTTTTTTTTTAATATTTTGAACTTAATAAAAAATTCATCTTCAGAGTGAAAAATAATTAACTCCTACAAATTATGTAGTTTTCAAAGAGCTGGCGAGAGCGGTAATGATAATATTTTATTTCACAAACAAATAGTCATGACTATGCAACTATTTCCACAGCACACAGCTAAAGTTTTGTTACATAAAAAATTTAAAAAAACATATTCTTGTTTTAAAAAAATATTTTTTTACAAACATTTGATACCAATATTCACCTTTTCCCGAAGCAGGCGATTTCGATTATAATTGCAATTGTATAATTATGTCCCATAACCACTTCGTCAATCAATAGTATCCATTTATCTATATGTCATTATAAGCAAATAATAATTCGTGTGTTGCACAACTCATAGAAGATTCTTCAGATTTGAATATTTGAGAATGTTTTCAAAGTGAGAAAAAAAAAAATCAATATTTTAAACTCAAATTATATGAGCAAAATAATGATATACAAATAAGCATTACAGAAATAACTTCCAATATCCTATCTTTAAAGTTATTGGTGACAGCATGTGCGTCTATCTGCTTTCACAACGATTTAAAAACTATATGTGTTTACATGCGATTAAAGGGGTTAAAAAAGGGCTACATATATTTAAACAAAAAGTCGATACCAGAAAACATAAAAATTTTTCTGTTATGTTAATTTTTTGGATATGTGTATTTATATTTTACGCATATTTAAGGAGTAAACATGCAAGTTTCTGAAAAATTCATTTTCGATTAGACTTTAGTATACTTCTTCGCTTTAAAAGGACATTTTTTTCCTTTTTAATATTTTTTTTTAAAAATTAATAATAGTTTTTATAGTAAAAATGTAAAGCAAGTCTTCTCTGTCAGTTAACAAAACTTACTAATTAAAAAATAGTAGTTATTAAAGTAGAAACTTTTTGCAATTAAAAATAAACTTAAGTTTGAATCTGAAGATTTTATAACATAGTCGTATAGTTTTAAGTTGGAGCAATGACTGTTGTTGAATTCATATTAGGCAGTCAATCATTGAGAAAAAATTCATTAATAAAATACAATTATAATATAATGTAATTTATTTTCCAAATTCTGAGTGAAGTGAGATTTTTTATTTTTATAATTGTAAACAACATCAACTAAGTCATTTTGTTTTGTCACACAATGCAAAAATTTATATGCAATGAGGGTGAATTTTTTTTTTAGTTGTGTTCAAATTTTATGTTTTAATGTGTGGTTTTTCGTTTCGTAAATTTAATTTAAAATGATTTTCTACACACCAATAGACACACGTTGATGATTCAAAATTTTTTATAAAAATATATATTTTGGTACTGTTCTCTCGGTTTGAAGCTCTTAAATTGTTGGATAAATTAACCAAAATTCTGAAAGCGTTTGAGTTTCTAACACTCCATAAAATATTTTACAAAAAACATTTAATACTTAGCAACTCTGATCGAATATTAGGTTTTGTGGAAAAAAAGTCTTCTGAAATTATTATTATTTCTGGTCAATTTTTATGTGTTAGATATCATATAATATCAATCCTTAGAGGCAAATTTTAAAAATATAGCTTTAATGTAACAAAAAAAGAAAAACTTAATAATAAAGAAAAGCTTTTTATTCTTCAAGAAAATGTAAATTAATACAAATTGACATAAATAACCCATTTAACAACAGAAAATGAGGAACCATTGAACATGCATCAAAAGCCACTGAAAAATAGAAAGTATTTACTATGAATGAATTGAAGAATAAATTAAGAAAATGAAACTATCAATTTCAAATGTTATATGTATTTAAAACTTCTAGAAAAAATCAATTTTATTAATTGATATACTTAATTGGTATATATGATATACTTGATTGGTATATTGGGGGTATATCAATTAGTATTCCTCCATTTTTTGGTCAATTTTCATTTAATAGTATTTTTTTATACCTAATACAGAGTTTTTCTACTTCTATACTTATAAATTCCAAACTATATTCAAATTTTAATATTTAAATTTTAAACTATATTTAAATATTAAACTATATTTAAATATCACTGTATTAAATTTGTTTTGCTAATTTTAAGGTGAGAAAGGGGCATTCAAAGTCTTGAAAATTGGTCTAAAATGTGATTATTCACAGTTGAGTAACCTTTATTATGACCTTAACGATATTATAACCTTTTCAAATCGTGGGCCTTTTTTAAAGTACGTAACCTGCAAGAAGCAAGTATTTGAAAAATTTAGGTGTGTGAACGTTTAAAAAATTTGGCCTTATGTTATATTATTGAGAAGAATAAAGCTATTCGACTAACGAGTTGCGGTTTTGGATAAATTTATTTTTTAATTTTAGGAAACACTGCACCAATTTGCTAACCGTAATATTATTGTAGTTCATTATTTTATTAGTTCATACGAAGCTGTGGATAAATAGTTAAATATGAGTAATTTTGTGAGAACTTATTAAATTATATTGTAGATTATTTGATCTGCTTTCTGCACACATTAACTACATGCAACCAAAAAATGGAACATGTGGGGAAAAATGTGCCTCATTTCTTAAGATTTCTGCTGAAATATATAATTTCTTTTGTGGAATTTTTTATCATTTGGAGTTGTGGGATATTTGTTATAAATACAAAAAAGCTACGACTAAATTCGACACTTAAATTAAGGATATTCGAAGAAGCGGAATTTATCGATTTGTGAAGCGAGTGATACACCTTTTGATTTCACTTTAGTATGCATCATGTTAATTTTAGTTAAAATTAGATAACGCATATTTAAAGTTAAATTTAATTATTAACATATTCTTGATTACATATTGACATAACGTTAAGTAATACAAAGGGGGAAAGAATCTAGGATTGACTCACCAGGTGTGTCGTCTCGAAAACCAGGTCACCTTTTCTCAGCTATGCAAACTTTCTACTGGTTCCTAAATGGGTGCAACCCTTACAGCAAGAAGGAACTTCGCCAAACTCACCCTTTGGCTCACTTTATCGATGTTTTTGGCGCACTTACTATTTTGGGACTCCTTGTTCTGCATCATCCCTCCCCCGCCACAGACAAGGGACTACCGAGAAGTTCATTGACGCACCTGGTGAGGAACCTAGTTCTCTAAAAGTGAAAAAAAATTTATTAGTGTCCAAGGCAAAAGTCCATGGGTGCACGAGGTTGCGATTCCTGAAGACATCTTCTGGCACTATAAACAATGTCGAGCTGAATCAAAGTGAAAAAATTTCATTAGTGTCCAAGGCAAAAGTCCACGAAGTTACAATCCTTGAAGAAATCTTCTGGCACTGGAAACAATGTCGAGCTGGATCTCACAGGCTAATGTCCACGAGTTCAAGAAATTACAATCCTTGAAGAAATCTTCTGGCACTGGAAACTATGTCGAGCTGGATCTCACGGGCTAATGTCCAAGCTAATGCTTCGTCTCTCGTAGTCAGATGTAGGCTGCTGAGCACTTTCGGAGGAAGTGGTGAAGCATGTATTTGAGATGCAGCTGGTTTTGACAACGAAGGTGGTTGTGGAGGAATCCTACCAAATGATAAAACTGGAGGAGCAGGGAAATCGAGTTGAAGGATAGGTGGAGGAACCATGTGAGTGGGAACAGTCATTGTGGCACCAACAGTACGTAGAGCCTTAGCAAACACTCGATGAGATAATCAGCAAACAGCAGCGATGAGATAATCAGCATGGGGACGAACAACAAACATTCGATGAGGATGGTCAGCACACCTCCTGGTGCAGTAGCTTTGAAGCCAAGACTTCACCTTAATTGTGCTAGCAGGCAGTCCTAATTGTCGCTCTATTTCTCTTCCGTCCTCACTAAACTCTAAATGCAAGTATAAGTAATAACAATAGCTTTGCAAGTAAAAATATTAGTTAGTCCAATTGGATCAAAAATAGCCAGGGATCACAGGCCCCTGGTGAGCATCCTAGATTTCCCCGTAATTTAAAATTATTATATTATCTTTATTATTTAAACTAACTTGAAATGAATTCAAACACTTGATCAGGGTGTTAGAACCAATTTACAAATTAACCTTAAGTAAGAAATAAATTATTTCATTACAACTTTTCCAGGTGATCAGACTGAAAAAATTAAAATAAACTTAACAACCTATCTCTTAAAAAAAATTTCTCATGTTAGTAATAAATTTATCTTAATGGACCAAATAATTTATTTTACAAGCATTTATGAACATTAAAATATTTTATCTAGAACTTATTTATCATTTGTATTTAATTGTTACTGTGACGTAAATTATATTTACCAACCAGTTTATTTGTCTCCTTGAAATCTGCTAGTGACCGTTCCCTCCCTATTTCTCGACGAATTCTCAAAATCTTAAAATTAGCTTCTTCTCTAATCGCACACTGAACGGCGTCTTCAAGTGTTTGAGGGTTGTTTCCTAACACCTGTCTCTGTAGTTCTGGCTTAATACTCGCACAAAATCTTGCTAATAATATTCCATTATTTGCTTTTCTCACTGCCGGATTTGCGCCATTCGCCTGAGCGGATAGAATATTTTCGCCCAATCGACGAAGGCGATTTCCAAATTCAAATATGCTTTCTGAGTCGTATTGCGTACAAGTCGCGAGTTCCTGTAAATGTGTAGTTAACGGAATTTTTTTTTCGAAATGGGTCCTAAGTAGATGAACTAAATTATAATATTCGTTAACTGTTGAATAAGTTTTGATGAATTTCTCCGCATCATCACATAATTTAAGTTTTAATACGGTAACTTTTTCCTCGTCATTCCAATTATTTATACGTCCTACTTCATCTATTTTTTTAATAAAACTATGAATTAAATCGTCCTTTCCTTTAAATTTTGGTATTAACTCTATTAAATGAAATTGAAATACTTCGTAAACCTTGTTCCGCACCCGCGTCGTACGGCTCCGGCTGCCGTCTACCTGCTCTATTTCTATTCATTTTTATTCAAAATTAAACAAAGTATATGAAATAAATATCTCCCTAACGTTTACAAAATACATAAAATAAATCTAAATTCTATTATAACCTGTAAGCATTTGAGGCATGAAAATGAAATCGCGCACATGAAATTTTCCGCACGTGCATAATTTAACATAAGGTATTTAACAAATTAATTCAAAAAATTCTAAACCAATTAATAAACCAAATTCTCTAAAACAATTAATAAATAAATGCATTTAAAAAACAATGCGTGAATGAAACTTAAAATTTAAGCTAGATTAATTAAGATTAGTAAAATACTGTGTTGTTCGTTAACCCGCGTGGTAAGGTGTCTCGGCACCATTGATACGCCTGATGGTATCACTTTGATTGGAATTACGTTAATTTTAGTTAAAATTAGAAAACTCATATTTAAAGTTATATTTTAATTATAGAATTATTCTTGGTTACATATTTACAAAACATTAAGTAATACAAAGGGGAAAGAATCTAGGATTGACTCACCAGGAGTGTCGTCTCGAAAACCAGGTCACCCTTTCTCAGCTATGCAAACTTTCTCATGATTCCTAAATGGGTGCAACCCTTACAGCAAGAGGGAACTTCGCCAAACTCACCCTTTGACTCACTTTATCGATGTTTTTGGCGCACTTACTATTTTGGGACTCCTTGCTCTGCATCACGAGCAGCTCATATATTAATTAGTATTTACATCAAATAAAAATTTACCTAAAATAATTTAACTCGAATTTTTAGTCATCATAAACATGCTTCAACATGAATAAAAACAAAATGGAGTTGAAACACAGGTTAATTAGATCATTAACTTTATAAACTATCCGTGTTAAGAAAGTGAAGCTTAAAAGAAAAGTAGCTGGAAGAATATTAGTTCCATTAAGAAAAGTTTATTCTGAAATGAGACTTTTAAAATATGAGGCTTCGTATTATTATGCTAAAGAATAACATTTAAAATTCACCATTGTTTATTCTGTAGTCAATTTTATCTGATACTCAATATTAATTTGTTGACAACAATATTGTGCGATTACTGTAACAAGAAGAATACAGGCTCGGTGAAGAGAATCTGGAGCGTGGCTTTCGAAATATGAGATTTTGCATTATTATGTTAAGGATTTTACATTCAACATAGGTACATCTTTAGTAAATCTTATCTGGTACACAATAAATTGTTGAAAACAGTATTGTGCTACTAATGTAACTAGAAGAATGCAGGCTCGATAATTAGAGTGTAGCGTTTTTGAAATATGAGGTTTTGCATTATTATGCTAAGGATTTTACATTCAACATTGGTAAATCTTTAGTAAATCTTATCTGGTACACAATAAATTGTTGAAAACAGTATTGTGCCACTAATGTAACTAGAAGAATGCAGGCTCGATAATTAGAGTGTAGCGTTTTTGAAATATGAGATTTTGCATTATTATGTTAAGGATTTTACATTCAACATAGGTACATCTTTAGTAAATCTTATCTGGTACACAATAAATTGTTGAAAACAGTATTGTGCTACTAATGTAACTAGAAGAATGCAGGCTCGATAATTAGAGTGTAGCGTATTTGAAATATGAGGTTTTGCATTATTATGCTAAGGATTTTACTTTCAACATTGGTAAATCTTTAGTAAATCTTATCTGGTACACAATATTAAGTTGTTGAAAACAATATTATTACTGTATGACAGGATCCTATATAGTGAAGAAATATACAAATCCTTATAATGTTCATTTCTTATCTAACGAAGCTATAATAATATGAATACCAAAATTCTAACTGCATTAAAAAATTATTTTGAAGAATTACATTATAACTAATATAATAAATGCAACTTTTTTTGTGAAAATTTAGTTCATTTTACTCCTTCAAATAATTATAACATGGTAATCTCATCGTAGTTTAAAAATAATAAGAGCGATTTAGAAGAACATCTGACTCCAAAACAAATAATAATAATGTGCTTGGAAAAATAAGAGCTAGCAAATAATAATAATGTGCTTGGAAAAATATATTGAAAGTTGTTTAATCAAAAAGATAATTACATATCGTATGTCTTAGGTTTGAGATTTTCTGAGCACAACCATCGGCTAAAGGTGATTTCCAGTATCGAAGCTAAAACCGTTGCTGCACAGCCTACACCGAGAACAATAAACATTCCATTTGAATCTGATAACCCTAAAACTGATGCTGATGTACTATGAAAAAAATCAATGTGTAAATTTTTCTTTAAATCTAATTTAATGAATACATCGCTCATGAATTTATTTAATAAGCCACCACTTAAATTTCGGAGCAGGCTTGTATTGTAGCGCTTTTTGCAGCAAAAGTCTTTCCTGATTGCAACTCCGAATGGAAAATATCCAAAAAGTTTCCTTCGAATAAAACTTGGTTTGAAGGGACTGAGCGAAACAGAAAGGGTGATAAAAGCATTGCTGCGTTTACTTTTCGACAAATACTCTGCTTCCAGAAAAGGCAATGCTGCTCGGCACTCTGAATGCTACGTAGTAGTGTCTTGTAATTTTTAATTTGTTTTATTCTGATAGGGCATGGTAAAAATGAAAAGATGTTTGAGCTGTAACTCAGTGTTATCACATATGATTATAAATGAACCAAATTCCAAGTGGTATCCACCTGCACAATGAACATGTTGCCGTTCGTACCATTGTCCGAAAAAAGATCCACGCAAACTGAGGAAAATGGAACATACAGAAGCTTTTGGTGAAAACAAAGTTCGAAATAGCACTGTCACTAAGAGCAGCATGATAAAGAATATAAACCATGTGAATGTGCTGAAGGAATACAAGAATACTGACGTTTATGGAAAAAAAGAAGCATGATGCACCAGTAATGTTTTTTCGAGATATATGTAAGGTACTCCGAAATCCACTATAGTTGATCTCTCTCCGGTGATACCTACCATGCTAAATGTCATGTCAGCTTTATTCCTTGCAAGCAATCCAAGAATTCTTTTTCCATTTTCCTAATTTATCCTCTAAAGTGTTCTCAATTCAATGTTTTTTTTTTGTGAAATTTATCAGTGTTGGTAAAATTTTGAAAATTTACGATTCCAGCAATCTGCCATAAATAAATTAAATCTGGTCGTAGTGTTAAGATACGATTTAGAATAAAATACGTTAAAATACGATATTTCATCTAATTTCAAAACTAATATAATAATAATGCTTGGAAAAAGATGATAAAACTGCGAAATGCCATATGCATTTCTGGCTTAGTGATGTTTTGAACGTAACCATCGACTGTAGATGATTTCCATTATTAAAACTATAATACCTGCAGTCCAGCCAATACCAATTATAATAAACACTCCATTTAAATTTGATAACCCTAAAGGTGATATTATTGTGCTTTGAGAATAGTCTGTGTTCAAATTTCGTTTTAAATCTTTTCTAAAGAGGATATCTTCTCTGAATTTATTATATAAGCCACCACTTAAAATTCGTAGTACGATTGTATTGAAGCGCTCTTTGCAGCAAAATGCTTTCCTGATTGCAACCCCGATATGAATATATGCGAAAGTATCCTTTGAATAAAAATACTTTTCAGGTGGCCCAATAGCCACACGAAATAGATCAGGTATACCAAGTATTGCTACATGCTCCGGAACTTTGACTTTGTCAGGGAAATAGTAAAACCAGTGATTCCTTTTAATGTATTCCCCTAATCCTCTTAAATGAGGTACATGGCTTTTCAACAAATTATCTAATTCTTTAGATTGCGCCGCTGATAGACACTCCATTTTCCCCTCTCTGACTGCGAGATAGAGATCCTTGAAGTCTTTTATTTGTTTCATTTTGATGGGAGATGTCAAAAATGATAACAAGACTGAGCTGTAACATAAAATTATCACGTATGAATAAATGAGCCATATTCCAAGTGGTATCCGCCTGGACAGTGAGCGAGGGTTGTAGTTCATTCCTTGTCCGAAAGAAGATCCCCACAAATTGAAGAAAACAGAAATAATGGAATCTTTTGGCGAAATCAAAGTTTGAAATAGCACTGACGCAGAGAGCAGTACAATAAGGAATAAAATCCACGTAAGTGTGCCGAAAGGATACATGAATGCTGATGTTGTTGACAAGAGCGGAGCATGATTCATCATAAATGTTTTTTCAAGTTGGTAGTAAGGTACACTGGAGTCTGCAACTTTCGAACGCTCATAGGTAATATCTAAATGGCAGAATCCCATATCAACTTCATTTCTTTGCAGCATTCCCATCATTCCGGTGTAGTTTCCAAATGCATCCATTTCCCCGTAAAAATCTGGGGGAATAAAAATCTGATATTCGAAATTTAATGCGCCCGCCAATAGTTTTATAAATTCTCCTTCAAGTCCCGAAATAATGGTAGTGTTATCGATTCTTGTAACATTTATGGCCTTGGTCACGGGTAGAACTGCTAGTCTAAGTTTCGAGGGAAAATAATCCACCATCTTTAACAAAATCTTATTAGGTTAAGTTTCAGATGAAGTTTGTTTGGTTAAATCAGTTCTTTAAGACTAGCAGAGTATAGAGATGTTGCGTTGGCAAGAAAAGTTTAGAGTCCTTCACAAGATGAACGAATTCTTTGTGGAAATATTTTCCTACTTGGAGTGAGTTTGCGGAGTTTACTTTTGTATCAAAATATTCGTGTTAATTCTCCTGTTAAAAATTTGTCCGGAGTAATTAAGACAATTCTTAAAATCCAACATGAAATAAAGAATCTGAGTGATAAGAAAATATTTTCATTTCTCATGAACGAGAGAGAGAACTGCTAGGATAATATTAGTTCATAATCTATTTTCACCAAAAAAAGTACCACGTTAGTCCAGGAAAAGTACCAGGGCAAAATCTGAAACTGAATTTTTTTATGATTGCACAAATTAAAGTAAATTTTTTAACAAATACAATCTGAGTGCATTCGTATGCTTTTCAGATATTCGCTCTTAATGGTCCATATGAAATGTCCATATGAAATTATATATATATATCTGTATGAAATGTCCTTGAAATACTTTAAGTGTGTAAGCCATTAAATAAAGTTATGGTGTCAGAGTTTATTATTGTGTTTTTTATCTTTTAATCGATATTATTGTTTAATTATATACAGGATAAGAGTTTGCGTGGTTATTTAATGATAGATTAATAGTGGAATGAGAGATAAAAATTATCATCATGATTCATTAATGAAAGTTTCAAGATCATTAACAGCGACTTGTTATTGATTTTTAACTCATTTAAAACTAGTTATAATGACATATAGATAATGATATATAGATCTGCACATAAATTCAATTATTAACTCATTAAAGTCAGTTATATGTTTATTTAAACATAAAAGTATTCGATTTACTACTATTTGTTTTGGTGTACTTATACTTTTTACGATATCGTTGATATTACNAAATAGGAAAAAAATTTTTCATGTGGAGATTCAGACAAAACAATAAAGTCACTGTGTACATGCGTTAAGTTTTTATATATGTCAATTGGTTTTACAAGTTTTCAATGATATTTTCGAACATCCTGCGTAGGGATATCGCAGATTTGTTGCTGTGGGCAAATTATTAAATGGACCAGATAATTTTCACTTTATTCTGCTATTGTTCTAATTTCTATTTGTTTTATTGTCGGCCAACTATTGTTTGAGGTTAGGAATAACGCTTTGTTAAAAAGCGAAATAGTTGCCTAAATTGTACCTCTTATAGGCTCTTCAATCGTACAGATACGGTGGCAATTCCAGGGCTCATATTTACCATATAAGTTTAGCATCTTTCAGGATTTGATTAATTTATTCCAAAAATTTGGCCAGCAATAAAAAAGTCACATTGTTTTCACATGATTAAAATTCACGAAATCAAATAGCGCTCATTTGATGAAATGCAAGTTTTTCTACCTGTTCTCGTATAATGCAAGTTATATTTCTTTTAGATGGTCATTTAGCTCATTCAAAAAATATAGACACCTTGGAGTTGTTCAGAAATGCTGGAATTATTACGTCGCAGCCACCAGAAACGCAACGAATCTACTCCAACCGATGAACAAATCATTCTTTTTCAAGCCCTTTAAACTGCACTTTATTCAAGCAGTTGAAAAGTGAACTTATCTTGTCCAGATTATCACATAATATCAGGATTCGAATCTAATGATTGAAGTTAGGAATGAGGCAGCAACAATTGAAACTTCGGTTCAAGTCTTTAAGTATTCTGGTGCGGCGCCCATTGATAAACCAGTTTTTATTGAAACTTACTTTTAGCCAGCCTGAATTATAATCATGGAGACGAATCAATTGCTTCCAAGTGATGAAACTCCTCGTTATGCAAGTAACCACACGTCTGCTAGGGATTTAACAGACCACTTCAATTAATTCATCTGCACTGAGATTTTCAGTGCAATCAATGTAATGATTTCAAGGCCTAAGGGGAAAAAATGCTTTTGAATCACTAAGAGCGATAGTTTCAACAAGCAGACCTTATACAAATAAACTGGATCTAACGATTGAACTTAACGAGCGATAAAATTCGCCAAAAGATGGAGTGTATAAACATTTAGAGAAGTTTGATCAACATCTCTCAAATTCAGATTCAAAAATCCGAAACAGTGAAAAAAATAAAAAAGGAATCTTCTCAAAGCAAGGACTACGAAACTAATCGGGTGTAGTAATTAAATAATCTAAAGTATCTTCATGACACAAAATATCACGACATAGTCACAATGAACACTACGGGAGTGATTCAAACTCATTTTATAATATCTCGTACTGGTGTCATTTCTTAAAAAAAATGGTTAAACATTCATAGTTTTAGCTCAAACTGAATATAAAATGGAAATTTTGGATAAATGCTTTTTAAAACATATTGTATTGGCCTTCGAAATTTGCAAAATAGTTTCCTTGACAGTAATACTCATCTCATTAAAAATGTCACAATTAGTTGTTTAAGCATTAATCGGAACAGCAAAAAACATTATTAGATGGAATTACAGCTTATAACATTTCTTTAGACTTTTAACTTTTTTAACTGCATATGTTTTAATTAGTCTTTTAATTCCTTTAGATCGAACTTCCACCATATTGTGCCTAACTAATCTGAAGGTGTGAATCTTCATCCAATCTATAAAGTGCACAATACGGAAAACAATAACTTTTGTTTCAATGGTTTGCTTTTAACAAACTGAGTGCCAATATTAATGGTTCAAAAGAGTGATCTCAAAAGTGCCAATGAATTAGGAATTAACTATTACAAAAGATAAACGTAAATACTAAAGTCACAAAACGTACTATCTCTGAATAAACCTTTTTTACACACATAGCAATTCTTGAGCATCAAGATATTTAGAGGATAAGAGATAATATGGTACCAATAATTTCGGCAAAGCAGATGTCGAAAATCTCTTATTCATTTTCTGCGTATTTCACCACACCTAAGTTGTTAATTATTTCTTTATTATTTTATCTTGAAAGGGTCAAAAAAATATTGAATTATGAAGAATTATGAAAAAAATATTGACTTATGTACAAATAAAACTTTTTTTCAACTCTTCCTAAGTAAAATAATGAAGAATAATAAAAAACTATTAAAAGTAATTGTATTTACATGGAATTAAAAAGGGAACTAAAAGTATAATTGTGTGTGCATCTATATATCTATCTATATATCTATCTATCTATATATATATATATATATATATATATATA
>NC_092213.1:18315653-18355248 GCF_043381705.1 Parasteatoda tepidariorum
ATATATATGTATATATATATATATAAATATATATTTATATATATATTACAGAAAGTGATCTTACTGGTAAGCTACACAGTCGTAATAACATACAAGTGCAAAAATAAATAAATTAAATAGCAGAAGGATGTTTAAAACCCTGACTGAAATACTTATTGGCATCGCATTTTGAAATGAACTACCCTTAAAATGGTGATTAATCAGTTATTATTTCTCTTAAAATATCATTGAATATACAATACACTGACATTACATTAATATTTTGAAAAACACTCTTCATTAAATGGTAAATTTTATTTTATTTGAAACAAGCCATAAAATTTTAATCAAATTCTGATGAGCATATTTCAATGCTTTAAAAACAACAAAAATTTAGAAAGAACCTTTTATGTAAAATCCACGATGCTGTGTAAGTTCAAATATTGGTACAAATGTAAATTGCAAAATATCGAATACTTTTAACAATCATAGAACTAGCTTTAGGCAAAAAAACTATACTGTTATTTTCTCCAATAGTTTAAATGTGTTTAAATCAGCATAATGGTATTGTTTTTACCGCTATTTTTTGTTATAATAGTATTGTTTTTACTAGTAATAACTGAATAATCACGCACTTTATTTTTCCATCAATATATACAAATTAGTATCGATTAAAAAGTGAGAAAAACAAAAATTAAAACTAACGACATTATTTCATTTAATAACGTTTGAATTTGAGCTATTTCAAGTACACTTTTCATGGATATATTAACTATTAAGAGCAAACAACTTAATGCTGTTTTTCGAAGTTCTGTAACAAAGGAAAATAAAAAAGCCATAATTTAAGTGCTCTACACTCGAAGCAATGCGATGTTTTTAAACTATACATGGGTCATTCTCATTGAAAAGGTATAAATAGACTAAAACATTTTCTTAAATTAAAGTAATTAAAACAGTGATAAAAATTACATAAATGCCTTTTTTTATTTTTGTTATATGTCCTTATAATAATGGTCAAGTTTTCTATTTTATTTTTTACCAGATTTAAAATATTTTAAATTCTGCCTTGTCCACGGAGGAGACATTTTATGTTATAAAATATAAAATGTCAATGAAGATTAATTCATTAATTATTAAGTACAACTGATATGAGTTTAACATTAATAAGTAAATAATAAAATATTTCATTATTAGAGATAGAGCTACTTCCGATTAATCATGTTGCTATGAAAGGAAACATCCATTTTTAACCTAGGTGTACAATTTTTTAAGTAACTCTTACTGAATATTAATAAATTAAAATGTAAAGACTATTGAAATTAAAATTCAAACTCCACATGAAAGTTGAGTTGAGGGTACTATTTTATGAGCATTTTATGCAAGTTAAACATACTGTCATCCAAATAACGTTCTTGTTTTTTCTCTTTTCTTCTTGTTATTGTTTCTTTTTTCCCTGGGCACAAACGGCTTGCTCTATCAATTTCTAGTAATTTAGGTACAATTAATCATGATTTTTCTGTTAAATCTTTTTCTGATACAGATTTTAAAGTTTTGCTCCTTTTTTTTCTTTACTTTCTTCGAACAATATAGGGTTTTCTTTTAATTTCTGTCTAGCTTGTCTCATTCTAAGTTTTTTCTATTCCCTTCTCTTTTGCATTTGAACATTTGATTGCTTTCTTTTTTTTACATTTTGGTTTTACCATTTTTTTCCTAAAATTTGAAGAGAAAAAAAATGTGAAACATCACAGAAATTATTTAGAAAAATTGCTAATATTTACTTCTCATATAAGAAAAAGTTAAACTTAATTTATTTTCTTTAAAAATACAAACAAATTAACACATTTGTTCCATTTTAAAAAATATCAATTGAAAGAAAATAGTTTTTTAATTATTAAAATTGTATTATGGTTATCTAACACATTGTCTCTTCCATTGACTGTGTCTTCTCCTCCTTGAACTTGTTATGTTCACGGAGGAGACAAAAACTAGTTCTTGAATTTTACTGATTTTTAATTTTAAAGTTACAAAAATGGGGCAGTTCCTTTTATTAAATATACTATTTTTGCAATCTAAAATTCATCTATCAAAAATAAAATAATTTTCTCTTACCTTCTTTATGATGTCCCCGGAGTATTCGGTGAGAACTTTGCCAAACCCCAGTTGAACATAACAATCCAAAACTGACACCAAAGAGAACAAAAACAACTGATAGTTAACATTAGAAAATGGAATGGTTACCTTTCCCAGCAGCTGTCTTATAGGGATTTCGCATATGCTGCCCTTTATTGCATATTTACCACCTATATTAATTGTCCACGGAGGGAGATTTTATTTTTGATGGACAAAGTTTACTAGTCATTTATTTTATAAAAAAATTATTTGTTAAAAAAATATTACATAAAAAGTTACTATAAACATTTAACTAGGTAAAACTACAAAAATCATTAAAATAATATTTATACAGTCATTAATACAGTCATTAAAAATTATACATCAATAATCAATATCATCAATATACATCAATAATATATCAATAATACAGTCATTAAAAATTACTTTGTGCCACAGACGTAGGGACGTCCACGGAGGGGATTTTGAAGACATGTTTATTAAAAAATAAGAATGAAATATTAAATACATTTAGCAGAAATGCATATAATTTGTTAGTTAGAACTTTGCGCAAAATGATGAAGAAAAATATTTAGAAATCTTCTGTATTTCCTAATATTTATTACTAAGGGACTTAAAAAATCAACTTTTTGTGAGAATGACCCACGTTTAAAATGCAAAATTAATGATTCTTCTAAAAAAATTCCTTGGCCTAAATTATTAAAAGAAGTAACCGAAGAATACAATTTAACTTACATTCAGTAACTAAATTCCCACCAGCTTTTTTAATGTTTGGCACTGTCCCATTTAATCATCCTTTATCCAAAAAATTTATCCACCAATAGAAGAAGCAAGAAAAATAGCAGTTGAAAGAACTAAACAATATCATGTCAAAAATAAAATTTATTATGATGCAAGATTAACTCATATCGAATTTTCCTCTAATGATACTGTAATGTATGAAGATTTTAAGTACCCCAATACTAGAAAACTTACCCCAACTTTTTCCGGTCCATATATAATTCTTGAAAAAATTTCTGATGTTAGTTATAAAATAAATAAAAAGAATATTCATAATAAAGAAAATTCAGATATAGTTCATATATCAAAATTGCGTAGGTACCACCCACCTGACAAACTGAAATTATGTCACGAATGAAAAACATGTAATAGTTTAAATAATAGAATTAATTATATTTCATATTGAGTTTAATGATTTTTCATTGTTGAAATAAAATTAAAAAACACCGAATATGACGACAATACGCATGGTTCAATGGAACATGTGGTCCCCTTTTTACTGGAAGATCCGACTTTTAAAATTTTCTTAATTAACGTTTACCCAATTCTAGTAGGATATGGGTCGATGGTAGTTTTTGTCTATGGTGAAAACCAAAAAAATGAATACTTAAGCATCTGTTGAAACAAGGATCTTCCAGCACATCATTGTTGAGATTAGGGACTGTTTTCCTCCTTTTGGGGAATACTGCCCCTAATCCAGCAAAAAATTTCCCCTAATAACACTGAATTTTTAAACTTCAGATTAAAGACCAAGTGTCACAATTTTTTTATACTCTCATTTAAATAAAAATACTGAAGTCTTAAACTTCAGATTGAGGACCAAGTGTCACAATTTTTTTATACTCTCATTGAAATAAAAATACTGAAGTCTTAAACTTCAGATTAAAGACCATTGTGTCAAATCTTATTCTCAAAGTAAACTGAATATAAGTTTCAGGTTGAAATTTTTTTGACAAAAATTGTCAATATGTATTTTTATATATCTCATATCACTTGTATTTTCATATTTTTTATCTTTCATGTTTTTGAATATTTACATTTTAAAGAAACTTTTTATAGATTTTCTTATAGTGAAAAGTTTATTTTAATTGTGTTAGTATGAGGAATAACTTTATTTACTGTGATTTTCAAAAAGGACTGAAAAAACTTAAATCACAAAAAACTATTGAAAATGAAGATCTAACACTTCAATTTGATAGTAGCGCTATTTCAATTTTTTTTCCTCGAGACTTTCATTAAATTTTTTTTATATTGTGTACTTATGTGTATTTTCAGCACTTTCATTTTGCTGGCTATCAATATTTACCGAACATTTTCGCGTAGAAATAATAATTACATTCTTTCTGCAACTTTCGGATTGACAGGAGATGGCGAGTTTTTATCTCAATCCCAAAGGAAAGCACTAACGATTATTGTCAAGATGTTGATGTCTCTGGCATATGTATTCTTTGATATTATTCCATCTTTGTCAGCAATCATCATCTATTTGGCTCAGAAAGAAAATTACCGTCTCATTTACGTATGTAATTTGATGGTAAGATCAAACATAAGGGCAGAAATAACAACGCGGAAGCTGACCAAAGTAATTGATAGCTATTCTACAATAACAGCAGCTGTTAAAGAAGTGAATGATGTCCTATCTTCTATGATATTTCTAATGTGTAGTTTTTTATTGGTGAGTGTGTGTTATTCTCTGAGCGTTATGATGAAAGTGAAAAAAGAAGACGTCTTCAGATTGCTTGCATGCGCTCTCTGCATAGCGATATTTACCTGTGAGTTAATCATTGTAATTAATTCTCCTGTAAAGGCTGGTAAGGAAATGGAAGAAGTCAAGAAACGATTGTCTCTTAGAATAGAACTGGAGAGTTCTCAAAAGAGTGAATCCTTAACGGCTGCCAATCTTTTATTGGTGCAGTCTTCCTTTAAACGCTTCATTCAAGACATTGCTGTTGTTCCCATGGGAATGTTTAAATTGGAGAAAAAGCTATTTCTTTCCATTATTGGTTTAATTGTGACCCATGAAATTATTATTTTGTGATTTAACTCAGCAAATTTGTAAAAAAAGCATGGTGTTTAATTTTTAAAATTGATCATTTTCAAATATTGAATGTTTTATAACCATCGAATTTAATTCATCTATCTAGAAAATATAGCACAATTTACAGAAAGACAGCACGAAGATACATCCTGGATTACTGCGGGATTCTATGCTATAATCTACTACGCTACAAAACGTTTGGTGGACGGTACCTCACGGCCAGGGTATAGCCACTGGAATTTTTGCTAAAAATGCATTTCAAAAGCATACAAATTAGGTACCGGTAAATAATATTCAAGCTTAAGTTGGGAAAATAACAAGTTATCGAAACCTAAAGAAGCATCTGGCTTCATCTTCTGTTAAGTTTTCGATGACAATCATATTGGCTTTGATGTTTTAATGCTTCTTTTTTTCATTAGAGATTTGGTACAGTTTTTGTATTTTTCTCGACGAACTATTAATCTGAGGCTCCTTATAAGATGTTCATTTATTTGTTTAATTTTTTTTTGACAAGGTGTCTAAAAACATATATTTGGAACAACGAAACAGCTAATATAAATATGTTTGCAATATGTTCTGATCCGATTAGAAGTCTCACACACTTACTTGATACGTAGATTTACTTTTTAACAATCTGCTCATGTAGTGAATTCACAGCATTTATTAACACGTTACAATTAGAATTTAGCCTATGCAAAAGATTATGAAACAATAGTGGTCCCCACAATCCATAATTATGATGAATTCGAATGAATATATTCGAATATATTCATTAGAATTCCAAAATACATTCACAGTGGAAAAAAACAGAAATTTGGACTATTACATAAGACATAAAAAAGAAGTCTCTCTGTCAATGGTGCGAAAAATGTTAAAAGAAATCGTTGCTAATAGTAGTTCGATTTATTTAAGAATGACCAGAAGAGGTCAAGGAAATGTATTGGTGAAAAAAGTTGGAGATCAAACTGAGTCTGCGAAGGGAATATAAAACTAACTTGTTTTTACTTTTTATTATAATGTGTTTTTTTTTTAATAAAATTTTTATTAATAGAGGTTTAACCCTGAATGAAAGATTTTAAAAGCTACCCAGTCCAGGAAAAAAAATAAGACAAAGTATGAAAAAGAAAGAAATTTCATAAAATAGAGCGAAAAATCCACGAAAGAGTGCAAATTATATTGTCTTCAGATAGTTTATTCTACTTACTGATACAAACTAAATTCGTTAAACAATATGACAACAAGCTTTCATTTTTCTTCAGAAGAGAAAAGGTGGGTTGCTATTTGGAGAAAAGGTAGTGTGAAATTTTTTTTATAAATTAATCAATCGTCATTTTGAACGTAATTAATTTTTCGATTTAAAATTTAAACATTTGTCTTCATTTTGAATGATAAACTAATTTGAATGCATATTTTTTAACCACATTATTTTAGTAATAATTTTTAATAAATTTGTTTTTATTTCATTTAAAGTAGGAATCATTAATTTTAGTTCAAATGTTGTGCGCGTGCGTGTGTTCAATACAATATAAATTCAATAAAAATTGTTTAGTCCAATAAAAGTTGTTTCGTTCAATAAAAATTGTTTCAGTTCAGTTTAAAAGAAGTTTTAAAATTGGAATGCATATGTGCACATATTATTAAAACAAAATTAGTTTGTAAATCAAACATATGTGTAAGACGAAGATAATTATAAATAAGAATTTGAAATAGTCTCAGCACAACAGAAGAAGAGAGAAATTATATATCATAAAATCACTTAATACAGTTTACAGAGATTGAAAAATTTGAAATATAGTTATCCTTATCAAAAAACGAAGAACACTCAAATATATTTTAACGGTGAATTTTGTTTTGGTTCATGTATAGCTGCGCCCGAACTCACGTCAATGTTGATTTCAAATGTAATCACTCTGCAGACGATATTCAAAGCTCACCAATAAAGCTCGGAGTTTCCGGAAGTAAAAATAATTCTCCTTTGTCACGAATGAACGAGTTTTTAAAGTAAGCGTATTCCGTTATAAACTTAAATTACACCATTTAAATTCAATATGATGGTTTGATTAGATGTCAATCTGAAATAAAGTGTCTCTTATTACCGCATAGGTTTTGATACAGTTAAGTATTACAGTAAGAGTACAGTTAATTATTTCAGCATAGGTTTTGATAACTTTTTTAATTCTCTTATTAAACCTCCCTCATAATAGGTCAAATCACTTTTAAAGTGTGAAGCTGTCTCTTCACAAATTTTTGGGTAAGTCAATATCACAACATCATATTTGGAGTAATATTACACCATAGTTTTTCAGTATATGCCTATTTTATTAACGTAATTACATTTTGGTAACATTGTTAACTAATTAATGCAAATGTTCTCTTCAGGATGTATTCGTATATGAAACAGTTATTTCTAAATAAAGAAGAGTTATCCTAAGATAAAAATGCATCCTTTACAATGCATCTATGCCTCAGAAATGTGATAACAAAATTTTTTATATATATATTTATAATAAAATGAGTTTAAAATGAAAGAAGAAACAAAAGAATTGAGCTTTTAGCTGTCATCGTATAGCATAGTTGGTAAAAATATAGTCTTTACGCAGTTAATTATTACCACAGAGGTTTTTATCACTTTTTTATTCCTCTTATTAAGCATCCCTTATAATAGGTTAAAACACCGTTAAAGTGTGAAGCTTGATCCAATTTCCCCAGAGCGTAAAATAAAAATAAAACATATTGAATGACTTATGCTCTAATGATAAAATTTTCACAAACTAAGTGCAAATTTAAATGGATAAAAGAGTAACATAGAATATGGTTTTTAATTATGTTTTTTAATTAGGATTAATTATGAATTAAGTCACAAAAACCGACACAAAAAAAGCACTTTCTTTGAATAAACATACGTCTTTTTTCAAAGAATTTTTAATATTTCACTATTAAAATATGGAATAGGGTAGCAGTAATCTGGAAAATAATCACAATCACCAAGAAACGCAACTTTTTCTTGTTCCTTGCTTTATTTTATTTTCTCAACTTACAGTATCTATACGTTACATATTTGTGTCCCTGACACATTTACTCATCCGCATAATTTATTTAGAATTTATTTTTATATTCAGAATTGCCAAAAAATGCAAATTAACTCGAATTTCAAACACTTTTAACGTGAAATTGGTAAATAATTTAATTCTTCAAAATTACAATCGTTATCTAAAAAACTCTTTTATTCAACAGATGGTTATGGTTTTCTATAAGGGTTCGAGGAAGATAAAAAAAAAATATGAGCAAAACATATAA
The DNA here is from genome assembly GCF_043381705.1 of Parasteatoda tepidariorum. NCBI lineage: Eukaryota > Metazoa > Arthropoda > Arachnida > Araneae > Theridiidae > Parasteatoda > Parasteatoda tepidariorum. The sequence goes on from NC_092213.1 coordinate 18,323,878, forward strand.
TTCCTATAGATTTTAAACTTGTGATAGTTATACTAAAATTTGTTTATCACTTCTTATTTCGGTCATCGGAATGCAATTCAAATTCCCAATAGTAATTTCCGTACACTTGGGAATTCATGAGAATAGATTAATATAATATTTCCATATATCATTATGGAAATTGTGTTATAGTTTAAGACATGAGTGGTTATTTATCCTACCACCCTGAATTACAATATAAATGCCTTTTTTAAAATTCTGAAACTACCTTTTCGGTAGAATAATTTTTTTTACTTAATTTCAATAAATTGCAGAAGGGATAACATTTGCAAAAAAGTTTTTTTCTGTACTTCTTATATATATATATATATANAAGTATTGTATAAAAAACTAGCTTTTTCTTCAAAAAAAAAAAAAAGTATGTGTGTATATATATATATATATATATATATTTGTATATTCGTTTTTCAGGTCTACAAAAAAAACATTTCTTTATTTTCCCAATCAAGATGGAAAAAGAAATTCTTGAAAGCAAAATCTTCTTTGAATTGAAATTTCCTAAACATCTTTCTCTTATATGTTGCGACAAGAATAAAATACAAAAACAAATTGGATCATGAAGTTGATATTACACTGAAAAATATATAATCAAATTTCAAGAAACTTTCATTTTTTTTTAATACGAAACCGTTTTCTGGTATATGCTCCAAGTGAACATTTCCTCAAAGAGACGAAATATCCATTGATGAATGAATTTCGTGTCAATACTAAATATATATTTCGTAATGTTATTTTTTCAAAAACAGAAAAAAACTCGTAATGCCTAATATATCTAGCTTTTCTAATAATAACTTTATCGTGAGCTCTATATAGCTGAACCAATGTCATATTAATAACACAAGAAATGCAAATAGAACAGCGAGATAAATTACAGCCATGCCTGAAGCGAGATTCGAAACCAGACTCTTTCAGGTACGAGGCCAATTAAATTACCACCATATAGTCGATTGATTTAATTCGTCGTTTTATTTTAGATCGTCTAGTCTTCATCTTAGTTTCGTCACTTCATTGCAGTATAAACTATCTCCCACAATGCACTACGATGATATTTCGAGTTAAGACAACATTTTCGGTATATATTTAAGAGTTCCCGCTTTGTCATTCACGTAGTTTCGTTACGAAATATATACAAATATTGCAGGCAAAAAAATACGAATATTGCGAAATATACGAAATACACGAATATACGAAATATACGAATATACGAAATATTGCAGACATAAAATCACGAGCCAAGTAATGAAAAAGGAAATTTCTTTACAGAACTGTTATAATTTAAAATATTGTTGCTTTTGTGTGTTATTCATAAAATATATTTCTGAAAAAAAAAAAAAAACATTCATAGCATTCCTTTTTCTATTAAGATATTTGTATTGTGCTGAAATAAAGATGCAATAATAGGTTTGTAAACTTAAATAGGATTGAGGTTTGATGTCCTATTCTTTTGATTAGTTTCCTTCAAGAAAACGAAAAACATAGTAAACAGACGTTGAATACCCCTGCGCAAATGAAACCGGAGTTTTCATTAAAATAATAATTATTGAGAAATAAATTGCTTTTAACATCAAAATTTCAGCAGAAATAAACAAAATGTTCGCATTTCAAAAGATTTAAAAAAAAATTCTTTTATTTTTTCTTCTTTCATTTGATTGAAAATTCCACTTCTTTATTCATTTTTTTTAAACTAAAAAGAAGTTTTTTTGATCATTGAAGAAATTTAAAGTATTTTAAAATTTTTCTAACAAAGAAATCTTTCTAATATTTTAAAATCAAATAATATCTTTATTATTATTTAACTTAAATGTTATTTTATTTGTTTTTCTCTTAAAAGAAAAAGATTTTACAGTCATAAAAAAGTTAAAATTGATGAATATTTAAAAAAAAAAAATAATTTGTGTATTCCTATTAAAAATATAAAAATAAAAATTTTTGTTTTAAAAATTGGAAGATTTCCCACAGAGTAATGTAAATGCGTTTAAAACAAATAAAATATATAACACCTTTTTCAATATTGAGAAATGAAATTTAAAAAGTATCATCAGCTATGATCGAAGCATAGTTCTCTAAATTCGTAACCAACAGCCATCAATTCTTAACCATGGTTAAGACTCAGCTGTCTTAACCATTTTGACACGTCTGCGCATTCACGTGTGCTTTTTCACCCAAGTCAAAATTTTCGATGGCTCCATCAAAAGATTTTGATGGTTTATGATGGTATCAGTTCGATGCTTGATGGTCCAACACCATATGATGATGATCATCATGCAACATTTTTCATCATATGTTCATGGGTTTTGATATGCCAAAAAACTTACATCATTCCATGATAGAAATGCTGTTTTAAAACTATGACGGTTAACCGTCAAGCCATTTTTGATTCTCATAGATCAACACCTTATTTTGGAGGATGTTTTACTGCTATGATGGTCTCCCATTATATTATGTTTGACACTGTTAGACCAATAATCCTTTCATGTTGGAAGATAAGGTTTTACTGATTTGATGGTCAACTAATAGCATGTGATAGACATTGTTGGTCAAACAATGTCCATCACTTAATGATGGTCATGTTGTTTCTCCGCTAATGTAACGATAAATTTCCAAGAAACTCCGATGGAAATTCTTGTTGGTAATGCAGAGACAAACCATTAGAACAACTTGCTTATGTTGGTTCATCATAAATTAGTCCGAATTCCTATATTGTAGTGATGCTTATTCATGATTTTTCAAACAATTGATTTCCTGGGTAATGAGGAAAATTTTTGATTTTCTAACATAAATAAGTCAGGAAGAATAGCTGTTATTCTTATGTTGGATCATCTTAAAGTAGTCCGAATTCCTATATTGTTGTGATTGTCAGTCATGTTGGCTACCGTGAAAAAATAAAAGTGCTTCTCATTCAACTAGTTGATGATTGCCATCATGAATATATTGGACCATCAGTAGAAAACTATTGAAAATTTTGACTTGGATAATAACAATAATAAATCACTTAAAACTGTAAGGGGTCATATTTTGATTCCTGGGCTGTATTGGCAGCAAGTTTTCACCTTACCCCCATGTTTTAAACTAAGCTCATTATTTAAACTTCGCTTCGTTTCGATAGGAACTTTGCAGATTTATGTACTTCACTAGCAGGTAAATATTAGATATTTATTTCGAAATTATTATTGTCTGTTATATTTCTTTAGAATTTTATTTATTGTTGCGAAGGTTTTAATAAGTATTTTAAATTCCTTTAGGTCAAATCTCCCTCACAGTGGGTCAAAACAAACTCAAAGTGCGAAGCTCCATTCAATTTTTATAATTCGCAAAATGAAAAAGAATAACTTTAATTTTTTTGAAAGGGTATGCCTTTCAAAGTTATGTGAAAAATGTGGTACAAGTAACATAGGTAGAATGCTCTTGAAAGTTTGGTCCTTCATTGCTACTTTCATTTTCTGCTTATTTCACTATAGCTCAGAAATTTTTTACGCTATTCGAAAGATTTTGGCGCACACTTATACGTTACCCATGAAAAAAATAATTTTGATAGTTTATTTTTTATAATTTTTTTATTAAGGGTCGGAAAATTGTAAAAATTATGAGGCAAAGCAGTTTTTAAACCCTTTTAAACTACATACTCTTAAATGAAAAAAATACAAAATTTGTGCAAAATTGATCGAGTAGCTTCTAAGTTCAAAAATTTTTAAAAAAATCCTATTTTTAGAATTTATTGCTGAGATACTACTTAATCTTTCTCGTCAAATTTTATATATTTGTCATGTTGAATTACTTAGTTTAAGTGGATGTATAATGTTGTATACCTTCCTGTAAATTTGTACGATTATGTTCCTTAATTAATATTTAATACTCATTAATTGCTGATTTTAGGTTCTTCAATTGAGCCATTATGATTGGTACTTAATTACTGAAAATTCGATGATTAGAACCTAAGTTATTCAGGGTAAATCATGAATTAAAATTAATTGTTTATATTTGAAGTTGAAAAAAAAAGGATTATCTAAACAGTCGACATGCTTGAGATGTAATCTTATCTTGAAAAATTTGAGAGGTTAACAAAACATAAATTCATTAATTTATATTTTGTAAAAAGAGGGGTTCAGCCTCACCTATGTACCCTACATTTAAAAGGAAGCATACTGACCACCCAATACGGCTAACAATAAGTAAAATACTTAAATAATTATGTATTATCATCAGTGTTATAATTATTGTTCTGATGCTGTATCAAGTGCTCGTTTTATTATATTTCATTACTATTATTTATTACATTTAACAACGAGTTTCTATTCCAAAAAATAATCCTATTCGTAAATTTTGCAGGTGTACTAGTATACAATAGTAGAATTAAGTAAATAAAATCGTAAGAGATACTTTAAAACCCTAACAGAAACAAATATAGTTATCGCTTTTTGAAATAAGGTACTTTTAAGAAGGTTATTTATTCTGTTGTTATTTTATTTATATTGTAAAGCATGCTTTATCAAAAACTTTGAAATCACCAGAATATTTCGAAAAACACTCTTTATTAAAGGGAAAATTTTATTTTCAAGAGTAAAAAACATATAATTTAACTCAAATTTTGCATTGTATAGTGTAAGGTTTTGAAAAATATAAAAAAAGAAACAACCGTCATATAAAATCTATGATGCTGTAAAATATTAAGTATCGGCACAAAGCAAATTGCAAAATATCGAATACTTTTAACTTTTAATAATAATATAGCTAGCTTTAGGAATAAAAAAAAAACTAAAGCGTTATTCAGATGAATAGTTTTACATGAGGTAAAACTCAATAATCCAACAAATCGTTTTTGATCATCCTGAAGCTCTCTTTCCTGAAGCATAATAAGTTAGCATTTCACTGCTTATAGCCCGAATAATCCTGTCATTTAATAATCACGCACTTTGTTTTTCAATCAATTTATGCGAAATAATATCGATAAAAAGAAGGATAAAGCAAAAAAATAATATAATAATTTTATTTAATGGTATATAATACCTTAAACTATTTCAAGTACGATTAACGTGAGTAGATATAAACTAGTAAGAGCTTAACTATTAAGAAAAAACATCATACCTAGGTACTAAAATTTTGTTTGTGTAGTTACTAAACTTTATTTGTACAATCAGAAAGCAAAATACATGAATAACAAAATATTACTAGAACATTGCTAAACAAAAAAATGGATATTTCCTTTCATTCAATTTGCTTTATATGCAAATAAAAGGATGTAACGCCAGTATAAACCTATATTCGAATATTTTATGATGAACAAATCATTCATTAAAGGTCTGAAACAACAGTAAAAACTCATCGTTCAATTTTGCATTCCTCAATTTCCTGTTTATTCATTCCGTTTCTTAAATATCAGGGACTTTTACTATTCAGATTTTAATCTGGTAAATTTCGTGAACTAACTTGCATTCAAACAATTTCAGTATTTAATATAATCCTGGGAATTAATACTGGTTATTATCTAGACTGAAAGTTTCCAAAATAATTAGCATTTAATAATTCATTAAAAATAATAATTTATACTTTAAAAAAGAATGAAGATGAAGATTTTCTATGAAGATTAACCAATTTTTTCGTCAATGTTGATTCTTTTCTCTCTGTATGCTTTTAAGAACTGAAATGACTTCAAACCTGAGAATCAACACAAGAGTTTATATACAGAAGTAAATTATTTACACTCATTCCAGAAAAATATTTCCATGAAGAATATATTCATCTTATGACGAGCTGCAAAACGTTTATGACCGACGCAGCATCTCAATACTCTGTTATTCTTCAAAAACTTATTTAGCCCAACGAACTTGATCTGAAATTAAACCTAATAGGATTTTGTTAAAGATGGTGGCATATTTTCCCTCGAAACTTAGACTAGCAGTTCTACCCGAGACCAAAGCCATAGAAGTTACAAGAAACGACAACACTACCATTATTTCGGGAGTTGAAGCAGAATTTATAAAACTATTGGCGCGCGCATTAAATTTCGATTATGAGATTATTATTCCCGCAGATTTTTACGGGGAAATGGATGCATCTGGAAACTACACTGGAATGGCTGGAATGTTGCAAAGGAATGAAGTTGATATGGGATTCACCTATCTGGGTATTACCGAAGAATTATCAAAAGTTGTAGACTTCAGCGTACCTTACTATAATCCTGAAAAAACCTTTCTGGTGAATTATGCTTCATTCTTGCCAAAAACATCAGCATTCATGTATCCTTTCAGCTCACTCACATGGATTTTATTCTTCATCGTACTACTCCTTGTGTCAGTGCTTTTTCGAACTTTGATTTCGCCAAAAGATTCCATTATTTCCGTTTTTGTCAATTTGTTGGGATCTTCTTTCGGGCAAGGAATGAACTACAACCCTCACTCAATGTCCAGGCGGATACCACTTGGAATTTGGCTCCTTTATTCATACGTGCTAATTTTATGTTACAGCTCAGTCCTGTTATCAGTTTTGACATCTCCCATCAGAATGAAACAAATAAAAGATTTCAAGGATCTCTACCTCGCAGTCAGAGAGGGGAAAATGGAGTGTCTAGCAGCGGGGCCAACTGATGAAGCAGATATTTTGATGAAAAGCATTGTACCGCATTTAAGAGGATTAGGAGAATACATTAAAAAGAATAATTGGTATTATCATTCCTTTAACAACGAAAAAGTTCCAGAACATGTAGCAATGCTTGGTTCACCTGATCTATTTCGTGTGGCTATTGGACCACCTGAAAAGTACTTTTATTCAAAGGACGCTTTTGAAAATTTTCATTACGGGGTTGCAATCAGGAAAACATTTTGCTGCAAAGAGCGCTTCAATTCAATCGTACTACGAATTTTAAGTGGTGGCTTATATAATAAATTCAAAGAAGATGTCCTCTTTAAAATGGATTTAATAAGAAATTTAAATATGGGTCATTCTCAGAGTACATTAGAATCACCTTTAGGGCTATCAAATTTAAATGGAGTGTTTATTATTCTTGGTATAGGCTGGACGGCAGGTATTATTGCTTTATTGATGGAAATCTGCTACTGTAGATGGTTACGACCAAAACATCGCCAAACCTGATATGCAAATGGCTTTTTGCTTATACAGCTTTTTGCTTATATCAGCTGCATTTTGCACAGCACTTTCACCTTTTTTCAAGCACATTATTATAATAAGATTTGAAATTAGTTGCGTTGGTAAATCAATGTATAACTCCATGACCTACTTTCCTTGTTAAATCTTGTACAACTGAAATGATGCACATTATACTCAAAACACTTTTATTTTACATCGAAATCTACTGTCGTTGATTTGTAAGAAAAAGCAAATAAACTAAGTTTTCAGATTTTGCTAGTGGATAACTTAAGATGTTTTTTTAACGCGATAATCCATACCGAAAAATCAAATCCCTTTGAATCTGAGTTAAACTTCTATTTATGTCAATCTGTTTCATAAATTTTTATTGTAATCTTTGAACATACGCTGGATGTTCAAAATTCTTTGTATCTATAACGCAGAACAAAAGTAAAATACAGATTGTTAAATACATCATGCATAAATGTTAAGCAATATATTTGGTTATGCTCTTCTTGTTGCTTTGCTAGCTAACTATTGTTTGAAGTTTGGAATGAAACTTTCTTAAAACTCTGAGTAGCTGTCTGAAACTTATATTCTTCGTTTGCAGTTTTAAATCGAACCGTGTAGTAGTAAGTAGGATATATGATAACGTATGAACTCCTACAACTGAACAAGTCCAATTTCAGATCATTTAAACTGTACTCCACTCAAATTGGCGAAAAATAGCTCAGAGTGCTGACTTGCACCCAGTAAAAAATTTCTCTTCACGTTCGTGAGGATTATAAGAGGACAAAAATATTTGAGAACTCTGCTGAAAACGATTTGACTGTTCTGGATTCAATTAAACTGGCTCTTTGGAAGCAGAAAACCCTAATCTGTGCTTGAATCAATTGGGGAAAAAACGAAACTATTTCAGTGCATTCAAATCTTTATGATGACATTTATTTTCTTTATACCCAGGACGGAAAATGTGATAAAATACGTCAAGTGTTTTACCCTCTGTCGGATTAGACAAACAATGATCTAGTAATTATTGATAAGTAATGGAATTTGAAAGTTCCATCTGTTCCAGTCAAGGGCTTCAATCGAGCAAATTTCTACATTTATTTAACCAAAAAAAAAGAATGTTGTTTTATGCTTTTCAAAATGATGCAGACTGAACAAAAAACACTTAGAAGCTCGCTCTTGAATTTTATAACACGTAACATTATGTTCCATTAACAATTTAGCGGTTTAAAATGCTTTTACTAGGCTTGTAATAATTCCAAAATTTCATTTCATATTTCGCATTATTAAACAACTTTTTTAGGGTCAACAAGTTCTAGTTATTAACTCAATCATAAATACTCGATAGTTTTGAGATTGGTAAAGTTTAGGAAGCAGCTGAAACAAATTAGTTGAAAACGTGTCCTAAATCGTACCACTTGCAGTCATTCCGAAAAAAATAATTTTCCGTACTTACTGCTCAACCACTATAATTAAAGAAATAATACGAGTAGCTGTAATTTATTATTAAAATATAAATAGCTGTATTTTATAATGTATCATTGCTAATGATTTGTGAATGATAAACATTTATGGGTGAAAAAAGTACTATTTATACTACATTACTATGTAATAGGTATTATATTAGTATCTTTCAGTCTAATTTTCTTAGAACTATTTTTAGAATTTCGTATTCTTCTTAATGATATAACAATAGTAAGACTGAGTACTTCAAACATCATAAAATTAATAGGCCTCTAGAAAACAACCTATTCTAAAAGGAGTCCACGACACAAACATTTTGTAAATTTTTAGATAATATTTAAAATTATATTTAAAAAAAATGCAATAAGTCGTTATAGTAATGTTCTTCGTCCTTTCTTAAATGGTGAAAAAATTAAGTTCCTGTCTCAATCGGAAGTCAATATCAAATGTTTGTTCTTGTATTGCAGTTTTAAGGATGCTAAAACTTTCAATACTTTTAAATTTCACTTTTATCTCTTATCCTATTATTTATTTTTTATTTATTTATTTTATCTTTAGAACGACTCAGTTATCAATAGATAAAAATCCTAATTTTGAGAAATTCCGCTTTTTTAATAGATTATTAGATTATTAAATGTGTATGTCATGTTATTTGATGCTTTAATTTACTACCCTGCTACGAGAATTGCTTATGATATAATCCTTTTTGACGATTTGTTGATGTTTCAATGTATTAACCCGCTACGGGAATTGGTAATTATGCAAGCCTTTTCCATGTTTAATATAATCTAACCCTCTCAGGGGATTAAAAATGATCTAAGCCTTTTTGATGTTGCATTGATATTTTTATGTACTAACCCACTACTGGAATTTAAAATAATATAAGCCATTTTATGTTTTATTGATGTTTTGATACAGGGATTAGAAATAATGCATGCTTATTAGATGTATTTTTGATGTCTTAATGTTCTAATCCGCTACAGGAATTGGAAATGATAAAAATCTTTTTGATGTTTAATTGTTGCTTTAATGCACTGACTCGCTACGGTAATTTAAAATGATGAAAGCCTTTTTAATGTTGAATTGATGTTTTTATGTGCATCCCACTACGGGAATTGGAAATGATATAAACCTTCTGATATTGTAATAATGTTTCAATGTATTAACCCGCTACGGGAATTGGTAATTATGCAAGCCTTTTCCATGTTTAGTGTATTAACCCGCTACTGGAATTTGCAAGGATATAAGCCTTTCTGATGTTTAATTCATTTTTAATGTACTAACCCCTCTACGGGAATTAACAATAATCAAAGAATTTTTGATGCTGTATTGATGCTTTAATGTATTAACGCGTTACAGGAATTGAAAATAAGCATTTTTGATGTTGTATTGAAATTTTAATAATCTAACCCTCTCAGGGGATTAAAAATGATCTAAGCCTTTTTGATGTTGCATTGATATTTTTATGTACTAACCCACTACTGGAATTTAAAATAATATAAGCCATTTTATGTTTTATTGATGTTTTGATACAGGGATTAGAAATAATGCATGCTTATTAGATGTATTTTTGATGTCTTAATGTTCTAATCCGCTACAGGAATTGGAAATGATAAAAATCTTTTTGATGTTTAATTGTTGCTTTAATGCACTGACTCGCTACGGTAATTTAAAATGATGAAAGCCTTTTTAATGTTGAATTGATGTTTTTATGTGCATCCCACTACGGGAATTGGAAATGATATAAACCTTCTGATATTGTAATAATGTTTCAATGTATTAACCCGCTACGGGAATTGGTAATTATGCAAGCCTTTTCCATGTTTAGTGTATTAACCCGCTACTGGAATTTGCAAGGATATAAGCCTTTCTGATGTTTAATTCATTTTTAATGTACTAACCCCTCTACGGGAATTAACAATAATCAAAGAATTTTTGATGCTGTATTGATGCTTTAATGTATTAACGCGTTACAGGAATTGAAAATAAGCATTTTTGATGTTGTATTGAAATTTTAATAATCTAACCCTCTCAGGGGATTAAAAATGATCTAAGCCTTTTTGATGTTGCATTGATATTTTTATGTACTAACCCACTACTGGAATTTAAAATAATATAAGCCATTTTATGTTTTATTGATGTTTTGATACAGGGATTAGAAATAATGCATGCTTATTAGATGTATTTTTGATGTCTTAATGTTCTAATCCGCTACAGGAATTGGAAATGATAAAAATCTTTTTGATGTTTAATTGTTGCTTTAATGCACTGACTCGCTACGGTAATTTAAAATGATGAAAGCCTTTTTAATGTTGAATTGATGTTTTTATGTGCATCCCACTACGGGAATTGGAAATGATATAAACCTTCTGATATTGTAATAATGTTTCAATGTATTAACCCGCTACGGGAATTGGTAATTATGCAAGCCTTTTCCATGTTTAGTGTATTAACCCGCTACTGGAATTTGCAAGGATATAAGCCTTTCTGATGTTTAATTCATTTTTAATGTACTAACCCCTCTACGGGAATTAACAATAATCAAAGAATTTTTGATGCTGTATTGATGCTTTAATGTATTAACGCGTTACAGGAATTGAAAATAAGCATTTTTGATGTTGTATTGAAATTTTAATAATCTAACCCTCTCAGGGGATTAAAAATGATCTAAGCCTTTTTGATGTTGCATTGATATTTTTATGTACTAACCCACTACTGGAATTTAAAATAATATAAGCCATTTTATGTTTTATTGATGTTTTGATACAGGGATTAGAAATAATGCATGCTTATTAGATGTATTTTTGATGTCTTAATGTTCTAATCCGCTACAGGAATTGGAAATGATAAAAATCTTTTTGATGTTTAATTGTTGCTTTAATGCACTGACTCGCTACGGTAATTTAAAATGATGAAAGCCTTTTTAATGTTGAATTGATGTTTTTATGTGCATCCCACTACGGGAATTGGAAATGATATAAACCTTCTGATATTGTAATAATGTTTCAATGTATTAACCCGCTACGGGAATTGGTAATTATGCAAGCCTTTTCCATGTTTAGTGTATTAACCCGCTACTGGAATTTGCAAGGATATAAGCCTTTCTGATGTTTAATTCATTTTTAATGTACTAACCCCTCTACGGGAATTAACAATAATCAAAGAATTTTTGATGCTGTATTGATGCTTTAATGTATTAACGCGTTACAGGAATTGAAAATAAGCATTTTTGATGTTGTATTGAAATTTTAATAATCTAACCCTCTCAGGGGATTAAAAATGATCTAAGCCTTTTTGATGTTGCATTGATATTTTTATGTACTAACCCACTACTGGAATTTAAAATAATATAAGCCATTTTATGTTTTATTGATGTTTTGATACAGGGATTAGAAATAATGCATGCTTATTAGATGTATTTTTGATGTCTTAATGTTCTAATCCGCTACAGGAATTGGAAATGATAAAAATCTTTTTGATGTTTAATTGTTGCTTTAATGCACTGACTCGCTACGGTAATTTAAAATGATGAAAGCCTTTTTAATGTTGAATTGATGTTTTTATGTGCATCCCACTACGGGAATTGGAAATGATATAAACCTTCTGATATTGTAATAATGTTTCAATGTATTAACCCGCTACGGGAATTGGTAATTATGCAAGCCTTTTCCATGTTTAGTGTATTAACCCGCTACTGGAATTTGCAAGGATATAAGCCTTTCTGATGTTTAATTCATTTTTAATGTACTAACCCCTCTACGGGAATTAACAATAATCAAAGAATTTTTGATGCTGTATTGATGCTTTAATGTATTAACGCGTTACAGGAATTGAAAATAAGCATTTTTGATGTTGTATTGAAATTTTAATAATCTAACCCTCTCAGGGGATTAAAAATGATCTAAGCCTTTTTGATGTTGCATTGATATTTTTATGTACTAACCCACTACTGGAATTTAAAATAATATAAGCCATTTTATGTTTTATTGATGTTTTGATACAGGGATTAGAAATAATGCATGCTTATTAGATGTATTTTTGATGTCTTAATGTTCTAATCCGCTACAGGAATTGGAAATGATAAAAATCTTTTTGATGTTTAATTGTTGCTTTAATGCACTGACTCGCTACGGTAATTTAAAATGATGAAAGCCTTTTTAATGTTGAATTGATGTTTTTATGTGCATCCCACTACGGGAATTGGAAATGATATAAACCTTCTGATATTGTAATAATGTTTCAATGTATTAACCCGCTACGGGAATTGGTAATTATGCAAGCCTTTTCCATGTTTAGTGTATTAACCCGCTACTGGAATTTGCAAGGATATAAGCCTTTCTGATGTTTAATTCATTTTTAATGTACTAACCCCTCTACGGGAATTAACAATAATCAAAGAATTTTTGATGCTGTATTGATGCTTTAATGTATTAACGCGTTACAGGAATTGAAAATAAGCATTTTTGATGTTGTATTGAAATTTTAATAATCTAACCCTCTCAGGGGATTAAAAATGATCTAAGCCTTTTTGATGTTGCATTGATATTTTTATGTACTAACCCACTACTGGAATTTAAAATAATATAAGCCATTTTATGTTTTATTGATGTTTTGATACAGGGATTAGAAATAATGCATGCTTATTAGATGTATTTTTGATGTCTTAATGTTCTAATCCGCTACAGGAATTGGAAATGATAAAAATCTTTTTGATGTTTAATTGTTGCTTTAATGCACTGACTCGNTCTTTACATATCTTGATGTTTTTGTCTTTAAAAATGTCAACAATTAACTTTTTTAACAATTTTATATCAATATTTTACTAAAAACATGATTATTAAACTGAATTCCTATCACTGCACAAAGTAGCCCCATTTGGTGGCTACTTTGTGCAAGGCATGTTTTGACTTATTATTCGTGAATATTACATGCAAATAATGCCAATATTGATCAAATTCACTCGTCTGAGTTCAGTTATGAATATAATATCGATACATTTTACTAAAGTTTGAACTAACATAGTTTTTTTACATGTCAAAGTTCAAAAACTGCGAAATCCTGCACAATATATTAACCTGTCTTATAATGCTGTCTTAATATATTAACCTGCTTTGGTGTACTGGAAATGATTAAATATTTTTGATGTTGAATTGATGTTTCAATGTTCTCACCCGCTGCGTTAATTGGAAATAATAAAAGCTTTTTTGATGTTTCATTGTTTTTTTAATGCACTAAACCTCAATGGGAATTTGAAATAAGCCTTTTTGATGCTGTAATGATGTTTTAAATCAATCTTTTCCTTGCAGCTCAAACATATTTTATTTGTGGCAGCGGTGGGATCCGTTCAAAAAATGTTTAATTAAGAGTTGACGATAAATATAATTATGACTTTCCTATTTAAAAAGGAAATGAGTAATTTATTAAGAATTGATTGCAAGGAAAAAAATTATAAGAAATCTGTATTAAATCAGCGAAACATAGATGTAAACCTTTGATCAAAATGATAACTCCCCTTTATCGACCGTTAAATTAGTGTATGCCATGCTAAAAATTGTCGCCAAATATGTGGTATTAGACGGCATACTTCGAACTCTATGAGATTCGAGTGCTTTACAACTAATTTTTTCCAATAAGCGAACAGTTGTATCAGAAATTTGGAAGAAAAAACTTAAGCAAATAACAAATCGGTTTTTGAATGAGAAGAAAATACTTTTAAATGAGTGTCATATTGGATTTCACCAAGTTTCGAAGGGTATAAAATGAAAAGAAATAAAGGCCTACTTACGTAAAGAATTGGATAAGCCTGAATCAGAAAGGAATTGTGGAAAGTGTTAGAAATATTTTTATAAAGACTCGGAAGGAACAGAACCAAATAGTAGAAAAAGTTGAAGTCTTGGAAGTTTGTGTACTAAACACAGAAATCGGAAGTGACTCAAAAGACGAATGGGTCGATGGAGCCTTAGAGAGAGATAAGAAAGGTGGTAGAAGAAAATGGATGTCAAATCATCCTAGAAAAGACATTTGAAATAAAGAAGTGAATGGTTGCCAAGTCAACCGGTCAGTTTTGTGGTTCAAATAACACTGTCAATGTGCCGGGAAGAAACATCATATGTAAGCACTATTTTCATCAAAAATTGTTAAATGGTTTTGGTCGAAAGTGGAAAAGGTTTCTAGAAAAAGAACGATGCGTTAGACTTCTGAAAATTGCGAAAGTAAAATCTGTAATAAAATACATTTATTTTATAACGAGAAATGTCCCCATTTGACGTTCAATATTTTAGCCACTGGATAGCGCAGTTTTCTTATGAAAATGAATAACTTTTAATAAGTTTCATTTTCCTTTCCATCCAAAGTTTGGACCCCTTAATGTTAATTTTATTGTTTGCGTATTTCACCATATCTGGAGAACTTTTCAAAAGAATTTAAACATTTTTGCGCACAATTATAAATTTTGTTTAAACAAAGATAATTCGATACAAAAAATAACTTTTAGCAAATATATTTTTTACGTTTTATAATTTTTTTCAAGAATGGTCGAAAAATTTCGAATTGTAATGTATACAATTTCTTGCATCATTTTCAAGAATGTAATTTTGCATGGAAAAATACAAACTTAGAGCGAAATCGTTTGATTTGTTCTTGAGAAATGGAATTTCAAAAAAGTCGGATATTTGAAATTCGATTTCACAGGAGTTATTCGACCAATTCTGTTTAAATTGTGTATTTTGCAATATAAAGTTACATTCTTTGAAATGATGCAAAAAATTTTATACCTTACAATTCAAAAGGTTTTTGATCTTTCTTCGATGAAATAATAAAAAATAATAAATATTGATTAAAAATTATTTTTTGCAAGGAATTATCTTTGATAAATGAATTTTATAATTGTGTGCAAAACATTTCTACAAGAACAGCAGGGCACAGGAACAACAAAACAACAGGAACTTGAAAAGTTCTCGAGATAGAACGAAATACGCAAAAAATAAAATTAACTTTAAGGGGTCTAAACTTTGGAGCAATCTCCTGATCAAGCGATGGAGACCATATTTGGGTGATTCTCACGAAGTATGACAATTAACAGACTTTTGCTCCAAAATCTAATACTATACTACTAAAAGAACTTTTTTAAAAGAAAAAAAAATTAATAAATAGCTTTGCTATTAGCATTTTAAAATGACTTTGCACTAGCATTGACTGATTCGTATATTTAAAAAATTGAAATAAATTTCAAAATGTCAGTTTCCTGGCATGTCATAAGCAATATTTACAATAATAACTGGCTTCAAAACCTTCCATAAATTTTTCAATATCTACTTTCTTTTATCTCAACCACTGACTTCACTTCTAGAATATACGCAGAGGGCATTATTTACTAAAATTTCATTTAAAATAATTTTTTCTGTCAGTAATTTGCTTGTCACATGAATATCAGTCATTTTCCTGGTCACTTCTTTTTAGTAATTTATAACCAAAATAAATAGGGCCAGCAATCTATATCTTAGGCTAAGAGATTGATTAGAATGCCATCCACTCAGAACATGTTTTATTTCAGAAGTAAAGAACCTACTTTCTGGTTCAAAATCTGTTTCAAAAAATTTTACAAGGTGAGTAGGTTTTCATATTGTCATTTTGACTTCTTGAAATCATTAATAACTTAAACTACATAGATTTATTTCAGTTATGTCAAGAAATCCTATTGTTTTCTGCGGAAAGTAAACGTCTTAGACTGAAATGGGAAATTAAAACAAAGTTAAATGCTGTAAAATGGCAAATTGCTTTTATCCTGGCTTATGAATGCCAGTTAAAAGAAATTTTTTTAAACAGTATTATTTTAATATAATTTTAATATTAACTGTTATACTGTTTATACTATTAAAATGTTTTAAACAGTATAAACAGTATAACAGTTAAGAGGGAAAGCAAATATTAACCTAATACCCAGTTTATGTAAGATTGTAATACGCTTGTATGTAATCAAAGTTATTTATTTATTTAATGATTGATTATTATACACAATTTTATTCTGTATATAGAAACAACAAAAACATTTTTAATTCTTTCTACAGGGGATAAAAAAATTAATTTAATCAATTCATGGTCCATCTAACGCAAAGACTTTAGGTTTTTTTTAAGACACTGATAGTTAGAATATAAAGGATGAGCTAAGAACATCACTGTGCAATTTAATTCTGTCATAGTCTTTAAAATCTATCTGGGTGTATAAATTAAAGAATGTAATAAAGTTGTAAAATAAAATTATTTGAAATATTTTAAATTTAAATAATATAATAAAAAAATTTCCGATGTAAATTATAATAAAATTAATTTTACTAGGTTATTTTAAAACATGGGGCCTAAAACAATCAAGGAAAAATAAACTGAGGAAAAAAAACGAGAAGCCAAGAAAAAACGGTATGTTCAAATTGTTCACAATAATTATTTTTGGAATTTATTTACATAAAAAGTTAAAATTAACTTTTCAACTTTGTCTGAGTTTCTTAAGTTGAGTTACTTACTATTAGCTTAAAATGACTGTTTCCTTAACTTCTCAGCTAATAAGTTATTTTCCTGGCATTCGAAATTTTGTGAATTTCTATTTTATTTTTTTTTCTTGAGCAAATGTCACTAAACTACACTGCTGTCTGTAAGATATTAATAAATGTAACTAAATAAACTTACAAAAAAGATTAGATTATTTTGAAGACTTTAAATTTGAAGAATTTTTTCCCCCGAATCGTCATGTTTCCAAAGAATCTCCCGTTACCCAGATTGCTGCTTTCCCATATATTTTGAGGATCAGAAATCCAAATCCGTCGAATAAAAGGTATGTTTTTTTTTAGAGAAAGTGCGTTTTTGTGTCTGATATCGTAACTTAAAATATCATCAGCTCTTATTAGTTAGCCTATTTAAGGTAACTCCCACGTGCCATTGAGTCCTAGAACGGGAAGATCTAATCATTAGATCAAAAGTTATTCGCGGTGGTCGAATTTTTTTTCGCTCTGTACGTATTTATCTCTTCACTATTCCAGAGCTTTATAATTCAATTATTTCCATCAATAGAATTTTAAATAAAAGAACATTATACAAGTAGTTGGTACCACTTTTTTATATATACAAAAAAAAAAAACTTTAGTAAGGTTCGAAAGCACCTGGAAAAAATTAAAAACTGGTATCAATTTTGTCCCAAAAAGGGTGCAAATTTCTTAATTCATTCATCGAACATTTCATTTTACTATTTTTCAGTTCATTTCTCACACGATCACACGACATGGCCAACATGGAATTTTTAAAATCGGAAAGAGGTGTGAAACTTCGAGTCCTCAATGATTATCTTTATCATTTACTAAGAACTAAAGATAATTTTAGTTTCTGCCGATGTAAACACCGAAATACAGACACTAATTGTAATGCACTTGGGAAATTGATGAATTAAATTACTCTAATAACTATATCGTATATAATATAAATACTATAATTTATATACTAATTTTTCATTCACTGTACAATTTTTTTATAAAAAATATTAAAGAACAGAAACTTTTTCACTATGATAATTTTTGAAATTACAATAATGTTGCTGATAATTTTAGGTGTATAATTAAGCAATATATTTTTATTTGCTTTCTTTATTTTTCTGTTCGCCTTGCGACTTTTTCAAATCCGGAAATTGTCATTTTAATATAACAAGACAGAAAAATGTTCTTACTCCGGTATCTATGAAACATAAATAAATTGAATTTTTTTAAGAAAAGAAATAAGATATTGAAGGTGCAAAATTTGTTAAAATTAACATTTAAACATTTAATAAAATATTACAAATAATAAGCAGGAAAAAAATCTTATGCTTGACTTTTTTTTCTGTTTCAAGATTCTCTCTTAAATATCAGCTAAGTTATTCTAATTGTATACAGTTATACTCTTTCGTTGTTATTTAACTAGCACTATTTATTTTTATTTAAATAATATTTTATATTAACCTAATGTATACGATTAATTCCCCCTCAAAAAGTTGCACATTCAAGTTTTTGGAAGTGCCAAATTTAAATCAATATATTTTTTCGATTGCTGCTTCGGTGGTTAGCACTACGAAGTTTGAAAAACCTCGGCAATTTTAATATTACAAAATTATGATGCGTGAATTTCGAATTTTAGTTTTTAAATCGCTTTATTTGAGTCTATCGATTTTATTAAAAATAATTCAAACTTTGTTGCTAGATATATTAATTTACACATAGTTTTGTATACGTCAATTGCACATGCAAAATATAAATTACTGTCGCCATCAAATTGCATTTGCTCAATAATTTCTAAAGAAAAAATTAAGAATATAAATGTTCTCTTTGATTAACGAGAGCGAGTAATTTATTTTCTTGTGCTTCATTTGTTGTTGGTATTTTATTATTTTCCGAATTATTGTTAAGAAGAAAGCGTTATAATTCTGATGAATTTCAAGCATTAATCATTTTTTGTGCTTAGAATTAATACCAAGCAACAGTAGCATTCATGGTAAGTAAAATTACACTTATTGACTTAGTACGATTAAAATTGTTTTCGTGTAAAGGATTGATTTTTAATTTCACAAATCTTTGAAGTAAACGTTAATTTTGGTTCGAAGACGAATATTTCTCCTTTTCGCAGGCTCTTGGTAGACCCCATGAAAAAAAAAAAAAGATAAGCAAAGTACAAAAAAGATAAACATGATATATAGTTGCTAATCGTTTTGTCATTTGAAATAATGTTTTTTTCTTCTTTAATTTTGCCTCAGAAACAAAGAATTTTACGCAAAATTATAATAAAAAAGATATTCAAATAAAATCTAAATTAATGAAATTAGTATTTGTTTTTAAAAATTCATTCTGAACTAATACTATTTCATAACCAAATGTGAATTAAATATTTTGTGAAATCGATATAAACTATTTTTATTTTAAGTCGAGTTTCAAACAACTTCATACCTTTAATAAGGTCTTTCAAACACAATTTAGGGGAGTACAACTTTATTTAATGCAGATACAGTATCTAATTACGAACACAAAGATCCCGGGTTCAAAACCAGTTCGCTTTAAAGAACATCTCTCTCGAACTCCCCTTGTCCTCTTAGTCCTCTTCCCTAAACCACTTTGCCTTCAAGCCCCAAAGTGAGAATAATGCTTACGAACATAATGCTAATCTATGTTTAGTGGCCATGTATGTTGACAATGAAATCATGGTGAGGAAGGTACATTATTTACGTCGTACTAGAGCTGCACAATGGGGTATTGGCGAAGGTCTGAAAAACATCCCTGGGGAAGATCTGAAGACATACCATGGCAATTTTGATCCCCTGCAGAGGGGATGGCTCCTCTGCTTTGATAGCCCGACGACCTGCGCGTGAAGTCCAGCATTTTATGATAGAACGGCTTAACGAGGACCAATACCGTACACTTACGAACGCTGATCAAAGTTGTCCCCCACCCGCTTACTGACCGCAGTCTGTGATACTTGACTTATGTTCTCCTGGGAGCCGTGTCCTTACTATCAGTCTACCGGGGGACAAATTATGCTGTGACCTATATTCTTACGGTCATGAGAGTTTTATGGGAATAAATTTATTTTTACCTTCAATGCCTGGAACACTTTTTGCCGGTCACTGTCCGTAACGTAGCCTCGAGAATTTCTTTAGAGTGAATAC
This sequence comes from Parasteatoda tepidariorum, assembly GCF_043381705.1. Taxonomy (NCBI): domain Eukaryota; kingdom Metazoa; phylum Arthropoda; class Arachnida; order Araneae; family Theridiidae; genus Parasteatoda; species Parasteatoda tepidariorum. Next base: position 18,344,141 of record NC_092213.1, read on the forward strand.
TCGGGAAATGTTTAATTAGAATAGCTTTTTAAATATGATATCAATAACATAGAGATTAAAAATTTAGGTTTGAGAGTCCTTTAATCTGAAACAAAAAAGTTACAGTCATGAGCCGATTTTAAGTAATTCGAAATACATAATTGGTACGTGTTTCTATTATTCGATAGTTTTAAATAATTCAGTAATATTCAATTATACTCCATAGATGATTTGTATTATATGTTTGTTTCGAGTTATTTATTTTATACTTATTTAGTACATGCTTTCTTATTTGCACCAGTTTCAAGTTATGCCTCTTGCACTTAATTTAACAGAAATATTTAACAAGTGCTTTCTCTTAAGCTCTAGGATTGAGTAATCGATATTAACCTATGGTTCAACTGATTTTTTAGGTTAATTAAAGAACTACATAAAGAGGTTTATTGATATAATATAAAACGATGCCTATAATAAGGATAAAAATTGAAGTTTTGGGGAAAAGTTTCAGTTCATTTATATAAATAAATATAAAAATCAAATAATAAATCAATATAAAATTTGATTAATAAATTTATTTACATAACGAAATCTAAAACAAAAATAAAATACAAGTTTTGCGAATACTTGATTCGGGTTTCTTTTAATAAATTTTTTCAAACGTTTTTCAGGTAGTCTAAGTTATTTTTTTCTGTGGAAAATTTACGTTACATTAAACCAATATTAATAATTGAAAAAAAGTGCATTTAAATCCAATTTCTCTGTTACCTTTATATTACAACTTTCGATCTTACTGTCTCAAGCTTGTTAAAATCAATACCAACCTCTAACATAAAATCCTTTGGATAAAAAAAGATACAGTAAAGATTTGTTTAACGTTTAAAAAAAATATTTTGCACGTAGTGCTACTGAAATAACAATATTTTATTCAGAAAAAGAAATAAATAAAATCGATATATTCCATAGAAAAATCAATTATCAAATAATAAATCAACAAAAGATATTATTTATATAACTTTAATAATCAAAGTATATTTTTACATCGTTCTATTTATAGAATACAAATAAAGTAAAAATGTAAACTTGTCTACCGTAAGAAAAAAAAAACATTAGCACTTAACAAATTAACCAATATTGATTATCGCTGTTTATGTCAAGCTTATCAACGTCCTCTGTGTTAAATTATAAGGAGGACATTTAAAGAAATGAAATTTCAAAATTTAGTTCATGAGAACTGAAAATGGATATCATTCGCGTTTCCGACGAAAATAAAACGCATAATTCTCTAAAAAAAAAATTTTTTTTTCATTAATTGTTTAACTATTTGTGGAAATACTAAGCTCAAATTCGAAATATATTAAATCCGTCGCCTTATTGTCCATTATTTTGTTTGGATGTTTCAATACACTTATATTAGAAATAAGAAATATAATTATAAGTAAATCTGATATCAGAGTAAATTTTGCTTACTTCTTAGAAATGTTATTTCACATTTTCTCGTGTCTTTAACTTAGAAGAAAAAGTGAAAAGATTTTTTTGCTTTTAAAACAATGTGAGAAATTACGCAAACTATTTCATCAGACGCTTAAAAAGAACTAATCAGAAAATGTATTAATTATTTTACCTATTCTTTCACCTCTTTTATTCTATGCATCTTTTCAAATATTATTCAATACCATATACAATTACGATTATGACTCTTTCTTTATATTTAATCTAAAGATGAATGATGAGCTAGTTTCCAAGTTCTTGGTTTGCTTAGATATGTTAATAAGTTTTATTTTGCCAATGATGATCTTCGGTCCGATGTTGGTCTTAATCCTCAAACTCTATCATTCCGCTTCGTTGTTCTTAACAAAGTTCCTGTTTGATTTTCAAAAATCATCAACAACACCAACTTTTTTTCTCTGATGAAAAGCAGTATGGACTTATAAGAAGATACGCTGCCGTTACGTCTTTCATAAAAGAAGGTCAGGCAACTCTCTCACAAATTTCATGCTTTATCTGTTTCAATTGCATTTGTCAACTGTTTGTGTCTGTTGCTATTTTTCTCGCTGGTCCTCAACAATTATTTTCTAACGTAAACTGGATTTTGGAACCTGAATCATGTTTCTTTATCGTGTACTACTCGGTGTCACTATTTTTAATTTACAACATTGCAGGTGAAATTCCGATTCAAATGAAAAGAAAAATCGGAGACATCTTTTACACTCAATACATAGATTTGCGATTGTCATCACCTCGAGAAGCGCATTTTCTAAAGAAATCTCATTTAAAAGACATCGTGGATATGCCTAAAATAACACTGACTGGTTCTTCAGTTTTATTTTACACAAAATCAAATATTTTTAATTTAATCGGGGCTTTTGCTTCGTTCGGCGTAGTCATTGTAAGCTTACAAAAATAAATAGTTATTTTAAAAACAATCAGAGCTATTTTGATAACTTTTTTTTAAAAATATGATGCATACCTTTATAAATATTGTTATTATGTATATTTATAAGATACCCTACTCTTTAAGATAATCATCCCTGTGAAGTTGTGAAAAAACTTTCTTTTTCCACTGATTTAAACATTAAGCACATATTTGATACTAGGAAAAACGTAAATGTCACACAAAATAAATTGCTTCCAACAGTGGAAGACCTATTTTGGTTTACAGTTCAGGTTTATCAAGACAGTTACTTTATGACACTCAGCAAAGCTATATCAAACTTTTTTTGATGACAATACGCTGAATAGATGGAACTGGCCAGGACAGTCGCCAGATCTTAATACAATACGATGCAAAAACTGTGCATTAATAACTCCTCGAATATGAATACAGTGAATAGACGGAACTAGCCAGGACAGTCGTCGAATCTTAATACATTACGATGTAAAAACTGTGCTGTAATATCTCTTTGAATACGAATACAGTGAATAGAACGAAATGGCCATGACAGTCACCAAATTTAATACAACACAATGTAAAAACTGTGCTGTAGTTTCTCCTCGAATATGAATACAGTGAATAGACGGAACTAGCCAGGATCTTAATATAATACAATGTATGTGTTGTGGAATATCCTCGAATATGATGTAGAACAACCCAAAATATTGCATGAAGGAACAATTTATACCGGATTCGCATTCAATCGAGCTTTCATATGCGGTATTTAAAGGGTGTAATTTAAATCAAAATGCTTGCTATTGAATAATCTTTCGCCAAACTGTCACGCTTTTACATCATACGAGAATTACTTTTACTTCCGAAAGCACCAATGTTGGCGTGCTTTGAATATCAGAAATTCAAGAAACGCCAAGTTGAGTATTGCAAGTTTGCATGCGATCTGAAATGAGCTAGCTATAGTTTGCTTTTGCTTTAAAAGGCCGACGTTCATCAGTTGGAACGAAAATTCTCCGTTAAAAATTTGTGTTTTGAGTTGCGTAATAAGGATTAACATATATTTTAATTTTTAAATCTCTGAGAACTGTATTGAATGCATTGCATATGAAATGTTTAATTCCTATCTGCTTCCACTCTGTCACGCCTAGTTCAAATTCGTCGTAATATTCTCTCTGTGCTACGTGAATATGCTTGATTTAAAAACTAATTTTATTTTAAGACTTAGCGTATACATGCATTCTAAAGGGACGATTATGCTTTATTGTAAAAATAACTTTACCGACTCAGATTTTCTTTATCTTATTCTACTATAATATAAATCTTAGCACAACTGAATAACAAAAATGGTGGAGACAACTACTTTACTCCAGTGTGGATAGTGAAACGCCATACGTAACTCTTGAATTTATTGTTTCTCTACACTCATGTTCTTTTTCAAAGCAATGGAACAAAAATATTAACTTTCAAGCAATGTTTCAAATATGAAACTTTCAGACATACAAGAGTTAATTGAAGCTATGTTTTTTTGTCTGCAACCAAGTTGTCTAAAAAGGAATTGCTTTTGAATTTGAGGTTTTCTATGCCAGAAATATTTCGAGTCTATGATAAAGCGAAGTGATGGCCCATGGACAAAAATATTGAACAATGATATAAACAAGCAGTTTTTAAAAAAAAATGCATTGTATTAGTAAATTGTTGTGTTATTCTTACTACGTATACCTTTAAATAAATATTGAATGAATGACTTTGTACTGCTACGTACACAAACAGTGGTACCCATCAATCTGAAGCTATGTGGGCCTCAAGTCCTTAACGGAGATATAAACCCAGGACTTTACAGCGGCAATTCAGAGCCTTAGCCACTGATTATCGACTCTATAACTTAACTGAAACTATTTAGTAGAAGGCAGCATAAAAGACAGATAAACTTATTAATCATCGGTATTTGATGTATAGTCCTTAAAGAAATTCATGATTTTGATTAAAGCAGTGAAGAGTGCAATTATAAAATGGTATAAGATTTCTTTATACTTTTGCTGATGAATATTAATACAATTGATACGTCTCTTAAGTCTCTTAAAAATGAAAGAAAAAAATTTCGTTGAGTGATTTAGTATTTCTCGTTTTTTTACATGAAATGAAAAGTTTGTAAAATAATTCATGGGATACGCGTACATAAATTGCATTTTTCACACTGCATTTGTAGACACGGCGTTTTTTGCAGTGAATAAATTAAATTTGAACCATAGCCATGACCCCTTAAGTTCTTATGCATCCATAGATATACTTTCATTAAAATAAGGTACGTCATTGTATATTTTCTTGTACTTTTTCCACGTTAACCAACATGTCTACTTGTTTTACGATTTCTATTAAGTATTTAACATCTTGGGATGTCATAAGACCATATTGATACATAGACTCAATAAACAATATTTTTGTCAGAAATTATCTTAAACCAAAACTTAAGATTGATTTAATTAAGATTGATTTAAAACTTGATTTAATTTGAATTAAATTTCGTACTAAAATTGGAATTAAATTATTTTATAGAAATATTTCATAATACAATGAATTAAAATTAATAACAACACAAATTAATAAAACATTACTCAATGTTTACTATTTTTATTGTGTTGTTGCCTTTATTTTAACTAAACTAAAGATAACTTTAATAATAAACAAAAATGCAAAAGTATAGAAAATTTCAATATTTTAGTTTTAATAGAGGAAAGAATTTATCTTTACATGCAAAAATTACGCTGAGTAAAAATCATGATTTTTTTTTCTCTCTGGCATGAGAATCTTTCACAGATTTTAGATATTTCGTTTCGCTGACTTCAAATCTGCAATCGGTTTCTCCGTCCAAGCTGCAGAGTTTCTTTTCGTGTTGACAGTTTTAAACTATTTTTTGTCGAAATGTAAAAATTTAATAGATTTATATAACAAGAAGTTGCGTAAATGCTGCAACAAACTTCCGAAGGAATTAAAGCAGAAAAATCGAACCCGTAAATCTCTTCATACGCCGCTAGGGGACCTTCCTCAAATATGAACTGTTCCTTCTTATGCTTTTAAGCTGCTCTTAAAAAGGAAGCATGCCTAGTCGTGAATGACGTCACTTCCAGACATGGATTCCTAAGCAATTTTAATCCTGCTGATGTTCCCTAATTCTTCAAGAAGTTTGTCGCAACATTTACGTAATCTCCTTTTATATACACCGAAGAGCCATTACAATATGACCACTCTGCTAATGACATCTAGGACCACCTTTAGCCCTCAAAACTGCTAGCACCCGCCGTGGCATTGATTCCACAAGGTGCTGATGTATAGTCTGAGGTATCTGTTACCAAGATCTCACCAACTGGTCCTGCAATTCCCTCACATTGCGAGGGGGTAGCGCAGCAACACGAATTTGGTTTTCCAAGTAGGACCACAAATGCTCTATTGGATTAAGGTCAGGTGAATTGGGGGGCCAAGGCATGACTTGAAAGTCACTGGCATGTTCCTCAACGATTCGACCCTTATGACATGGTGCATTATTTTGTTGGTAAACACCATCCCCCGCTGGAAAAACTGCTGCCATGAATGGGTGAACCTCAACTATGTTCAAGTAGCTAACAGACGGCAGGGTTGTTCTATGAGGATTATTTGTCGTAATGTGGCCCATGAAAACATTGTTCCTGGGCGAGAAACCATGAAAACTGGGTGAGTCCATTGTTATAGATGGAGGGTGGTCATAATGTAATGGCTGTTCGGTGTATAACGCTTTTAAACTTGTGCATTTCGACAAAAAATGTCATTCAAAAAATATGTCGCATTTGGTACAAAACTGATTTCAGATTTGAAATCGCCCCCACTCGGAATTTCAAGATCAAGTATTTGTATAAATTCAACAAAAAGTTTGTTTCCCAGTGTTATTGATTCTGGTTTTACTTTTTAATGTTAGAGACGTTTTTGCTAACAATGTTAAGACGTACTGACATTTTGTACTAGATTTATTACAAGGTTTCATCGCTATTTTTTAATTTCTCCACAGATTAAACTGTTTTCATTTATTTATGTGTGAATATGAATGAAGTCTACGATTCATAAACGGTTCTTATTAAATTAGAACTACTGATAAATTGTTCCATTACAAAAAAAGTCAATCTTATAATTTCTTTAGAAATTATCGAAATCACATACTTATTCCATTGAAATAAGTTAATTTTCTTAATTTATGAAATTAGCTTTGAGGAATTATGAAAGTCATGAAATTTACTTCTACAGTATATATTTTTTTAGGATTTGCATTCTTAGAATTTTCTCGAAAAAAATTGTTAACTAACAATATATTCAATTGTTATTCTACTGTATTCAAACGAAACAGTCAAATAAACATGCTTAAGTTGGTATTCAAGCTGTCAACAGTGAGAGAAACCGCTTATCAATACTGCTAAACAACCGCTTCACATAATACTGTTATACAACCAGAATTTTATCGCACACCAGCTACGCTCACCTAATGAAGCCGTTTCGTGCAGCTGAGGGATAATCAAGAGGGCTAATTTATGAATTTCATGACAAACAGAACGGGGGTTCGAGTCCTAGCGCTGACACCAAAATATGTTCTCCATTCCCTTCCACACATGAAGAGTTTTCATTGTCCTGCACTTTCCAAATTCAGAGCCGGGACTGCTAGAATATGATTCTCTCATTCACTCATAGATGGCAGCACCACAAAGCTGCTTAAAACAAAAAAGTGTAGTATTTCCGATCTCTTACGATAGGTGAAACAACCAGATAAACTAATTGAACCACATTCCATGGTCCTTATGAAAAAGCACAACTCAACCGCAACCCAACCCCAATACCTATTTTCTAACAAAAAGCCTAACTCCAATGCTCAGCTAAATTTCTTTTTTTTACGGTTTTGAAACCCTGATTGTAATAGATGGTAAAAAAAGTATTATTTTGTATTTTTCTTTATCCATATTAGTCGTAAACGGTTACAAAACCGTAAAGGTAAAAATGTTCTTTTCGTTGAAAGACTGCTGCCGGCTACTTCACTGTAATTTTATAATGAAAATTCTTACACAGTGTGTTGATTATGGATGTATGAACAGACTTGAACATTGATTTGTGAATGATTTTATTCAATTATATTTGATGCCATGAAAAACGGAGCTAAAATGTGACACTCTTGACTACGAGAACCTCGTAACTGTCGTGTGGGTGCTCTCCGCCTGCGTACGAAACGTACAGTACTCCATGACTGGGATGAACTTTGCCACTGCACATAGCCCCATCGTGGTTAACGCGTCCAATGAACAGGGGTTCTCCGTCAACTGTGTTGCCTCCTTGAATGGCGCCAGGGGGGATGTCAGAACCTGATGCGAATCTCCACTCCAAGGTTATTCCATATGGGGCAGTCAAAACCTAAACAAGTTAGTCAACATTAAGAAATCATCGTTTTGATATGATATGATTTTAAACTGCATTTCTAAATAATGATTGCACTACTGGATTGAAAACTTTATTCGCTTCACAAACATATAAACAGGAAATAAAAGTTGACATGTTTCAAATGTGCAAAAGCAGGCATCCATTTCAAGATTTGCCATGAGTGAATCACGCCTTGATAATTTGTTTGCGTGAAAACTTATCCTTCACTTCTGGCAAGTCTTGAAAATGGGCTCCTCTTTTTAAACTCTCGATACGTGTCGACTGTTATATTTCCTATTATGTATTTCTGACGGTAAGAAAGTTTTTAATGAAGTCATATCTAACCGCTTCATTTTTTAGGGATTATTTATTTGATAATTAGACTAATAAATCTGGTAAACGAAATTGCTTAACGAAGTTTTTCCAAAATTGTTTCAGCTGCAAATTAAAAACAAAGGGTTAATTAAATGGATAGAGTTAAATATGTCAACTACACTTTAATATTTGAATTTTCTTTTAGTCTAATAAGAAATAAAATTTAATTATGTAAATAAAGTTTAAGAGTTAGTTCGTCATTTAAGAGGTGGGAAGTAGCTGATACTTATACAATATATTGGAAAATCAGAACCAACCTGCTGTATAATCTGACTTTCACAAGATGAACACTCATGCACGGAGTTTACGGTGAGATCGGGGGCACATCTTATGATTGCCAGATAGTAGACTGTCATTTAACGGTTAGCAAACAGCTTATAAATTTACAATGTATAAGAAAATCAGAATCAATTTGTTGCATAATCATGCTGTCACGAGATTAGCTGTCATATAGCAAGATTTGAAGTTCATCTCATGGTTGCCAGATAGTAGATTGTCAATTAACGGGTGGCAAATAGCTGATAAATGTACAATATATTGGAAAATCAGAACCAATTTGTTGAATAATCTTGGTTTTACGAGATGAGGAGTCATACAGGAAGATCTCAGTGATATTTGGAGCTCATTGCATGATTGCCAGAGAGTAAATTCCCAATTAACGGGTGGGAAGTATTATAAAATATTGGAGCATCTGTCTCTTCTATAGTCTGCGTATCATGGGGATGAGCTCTCACGCAAGTAGTTCTCGGGAAGATTTGGGGCTCATCTCATGATTGTCGGATACTAGATTCATATTTAACTTGGTGGGAAACAGCTAATAAATTTGCAAAATATTGGAAAATCTATCTCATGTATAGTATAGTTATTACGAGACAGGCTCTTCATCTATTAGTCCTCAATGAGGTTTAAGCATCGCCAAGTGATAGCTAGACAGAAGATACATTTTTATAAGAATAACTATCTGAATTTCATCATAAACAACTCTGATCATGTTTCAACATGTCACAATTAGTTTTCTCTCAGTCGTATACCTTTTTTTTTTTATCTCTAAGTGATGTTGTTCGATTGGAAAATAATACCCTTCTAAGTAATTTTAAAATAAATTTTTTACATCGTACCTATTGGAGTTATTTTGGTATTAAGTAAACATAATAATAAAAATTTAATTACCTATAAAGAATAAAAAAATGGAAAATTGCGAGGGATTTGTTCTAATAAGTCATTAATATATATATATATATATATATATATATATAAATATTTTTATTTAATAATAACATACTAGGTTAAACCCTTAAACTAATGTATTTTACTTTTAGATNTACTATATATATATATATACTATCTACCAATAAGTATTTGGTAACGTGTGATTGAAAAGAAAAAAATTTTTTATTCATAATCAATAATTGGTAGACCCTCCACGAGAAGCAATTACAGCTTGAACCTTCTGGGGCATACTTTCCACGAGTCCTTGTGTGATGGCTAGTGGTATTTTCTTCCACTCGGCTTGGAGAAGACATGTAAGTTCCTTCACCGATTTTGGACGGGTGTACACCCCTTAATTCCGCGATCCAACTCGTCCCAGATGTTCTCGATAGGGTTCAGGTCTGGGCTCTGGGCAGGCCAGTCGATTTGTTTAACCCCAATGGCACCATACCAAGCCTTGGTGACCCTCGCAACATGACGGTTGGTATTGTCCTCCTGGAAGTAACAGGGGTCCACCCCGTAAAACTGCCACAACGTAGGAAGCACATTGCCATCCGAAATAGTGCAGCAGGCATCTTGCATGGGACTAATGCGCATCTCAGGACAACAGATATTGTCATTTGTATAGGTGTCCAAATACTTATTGGTAGATAGTGCATATTCATATATACCGTCTATTACCGAAATATGTTTTTCACTTATCAGAAGTAAGAAACAAGATAAAAGATTCAAGTCAATTTAAAGTATTTATAGTATTATTATTTATTAGTCTTCATTTTTATTTAATTAAAAAATTTATTTTGAAACCATGGCTCAGTACGCTAAGGCAAAAATGACAGAGCATTTCAAAGAAATTTCATGAGCTGAGTAATAAGTTTGTATTAGGAGATGGATTCAAATAGATATGACTCATAAATTGTTAACTTTTATAAATGTAACGATTCAAATGGTTTTCGTAACAATGTACAGAAATGATAAATCATTCTACTCTTTATAAATAAAATAGTCATCTCAAGGTGGAGTGATTTTTTCGCTCTCTACATTTTTCTCATATCTGTTGTCTTAGCAACGGGGCTAATATGCTGGTGAGGTGAAAAATCAAGATATTTAAGTATAATATTAGCATAGAGAACGAAAATGGTGAGAGAGAAAAATTTTCGTAACCTTGAGATGCCTGTTCTAATTACATATACAAGAGGGAGTATTTACTTCGTATTGTTGGTATGCGTGCTCATCACCACCCCATGCAACGTAACAGGAACCATGGGCTGGAACCAATTTTCCTGGAATGTTATCTCCTTGATGGTGAGCTCTGGCTACGTAGATAACATTTCCACCATCATAACCAACTTCAATGGCATTGGGAGGGACGCTACCTCCAGATGATTGTCTCCATTCTGCAACTGGTTTGTAAGATGTTGCTAGAAAGAGAAAGAAGAAAATTAGCGAGAAAGACAGCATAATTTATGGGATAATTTTCCAATAATTTTTTTCATAAATCAAGCGTTGCGTTCCTAGTTACAAATATGACCATGTCCATAAATTAAGGAAAACTCACAATCACAAGGAAACTGGACTCTAGAGTAAAAATTTCAATTATGTAATTATTGCACACTCTTCTTCAAGAATAATAAGCAAATTATAAGAAGTCACCATGTGACGCCGGTAATACGTCGCAATGACGAAAGTGCAGACATTGCAGAACAGGTATATATATATATATATATATATTGCC
>NC_092213.1:18355482-18395798 GCF_043381705.1 Parasteatoda tepidariorum
TATATATATATATAAACAGTATGTTTATTCAGGTAAATAGAGTTTTTTGTCTGATTTCGTAAATTAAAATATCGTTTGCTCTTATTAATTAGCATATTTGAGGTCCCCCACTTGAACCATTAAATCCTAACCATTGAGTCCTAAAACGTTAAAATCCAATCATTAGATCAATTGTTATTCAGAGTGGTCTGTTTTTTATTTTGTGTATTTTTAATGAACCATTTAAAAGCAAATAATGATTTCTGAAAATTGTATTACTTTCAAAAAGTGGAAACTTTAAATTCGAATACTTACTGCAAACTTTAATTTAGAAAAAAAAACTTTTATTACAGTATGGAGATTTTACTTCAGGTATAGGGCAAAATAAACTGTCGGCAACGTTTACATGGCGAATAAATATAACAAATAGAAATTAAAAAGTTATATTCTAATCACCACCTGATCACCACTTTTTTAATAGATTATATTTTATTATAAATATTATAAATATTTTATAACATGATTCCTTTATTTAGCGCTTAGTTCTTTAAACTTCTTTTCATTTTTGAAATTAATAATTGTAGTGTTTACCACATTCTGAGAAGTTCTTAAAAAGCAATGCTTTACATTAATAATGTCAACAGTTTTTTAACTATTTGACAAATTTTCAAAAACAAAAAGTGGTCTTTGTTAAAAATGTTACAACTGACCACTGTATTGAAAATTTCTTGATTTGTTTCTATAACTTTCTGTGCAATTCTTGAAACTGCTACCTTTTACTCTCTTTTTTTAGTAAAAAAAAATTTCCAATTTAAGAAAACTGAATAATAAAATCAAGATAAAGTCACCTTGATTGGAGGGTGGATATTTGAAGTGGAAGTTTTTTATTTTATCTTACAGAAACAGTATTATAATTATCGGTATCGATAACAACTCCTCTGTATTCCACGCGATAAGACTCTTGTAAAAAAATTGAAGGAATGAAGGAGATAGCGGTCAAAAAAACTCCCCAAGACTTAAAATAACTGATAAGAAGCTCTCTTATCAATTCCGCGTGTCAGACATTTCACATCATAATAAACGGAAATTGATAAAATAATAAGTCATACCATTTTAACGGATCTAGAAATCCAACTATTACATTCATGTAACGATATATTCTGATAAGAAGTTTTTTTAAGATAATATTTAATGGGTGGGATACTGAAATATTGTATAAGGATTTATCATAAATTTTATAGCTTCTGAATTATAATATAAATCATTTTTATTTTCTATTTAAGTTCAGAGAGAAATTCGTAAATTTCAATTTATTTAAAAAAATGCTCTCTAACTCTCTCTCTCTCTCTCGTTTTTAATGATAAGAAATTATTATTTTGGTTTATTATCACACGAAGCTAAGAAATTCTGGTAAAATTGCTGTATTGTATAGTAATGACATTTCTACTAAAACCGACATAATTTTATTATGAAAAACCACAATATACGGTATTTAAACCATTCATTTTGACCGGAATTTCTGGTTTACAAAATTATATTTCTTATTATCACACATCTAAGAAAAAATAAAAAATTGAAGAAAAAAAATTAACTCAAGAAATGGTTTTTATGCCATTATGCTCTATTTGATTTATGATAAATTTGCCAAATTTAATCACTTATTATAAAACCAAATTTTATCGTTAATTTTTCCAAAATCATTACCAAAGCGCATTAGTAAAAATTACCGAGCTTTTCAGTGCAGTCCAGAAATGTGGTAAATTTAACTATATTTTGATAGTGTTGATCATATATTTTTCTCAGTGTATGGTTAAAACTAAAAGAATTTACGTTATTGGAGATACATCGCACATAGAGTTGGGGGGGAGGGTGTACAGTATGTTGGCTAAAATTCGAGGTAGTTGTGCAACAATAGTATTGAAATATCAATACGAATGTGAAAGCGGATTGTCACGAGCTTCATATGCAAAACAGCTATTTTTCTGTTTTTTCAAGGCAGGTGTTACCAAAGCCTAAGAAAAGGCATTAGCACATAATATTTTAAATATTAAATGATTTCTCATAAGTTACAAGCCTTGATTAATGAAATGTACAGTGCGTCAAAAAATGGACCACCCTGAATAACGTTTAGCCTAGTGATTGGATCTTCACGTTCTTGGACTCATTCTTAATAGTTTGAAGGGGTGACCTCAAATATGCTAATAAATTAGTCCAGACGATATTTAAATTTACGAAATCAGACGCGAAACGTACTTTCTCTGAATTAACATGCATTATTTTCAACGGATTCGGATTTCTGATCCACCAAAAATATAGTGGTTAACCAAACTCTGAGAAACATGGTCCCAATAGTTTCGTCAGGAGAGCTCTCCAAAGTTTCAACAACTTCATATTAATTTCACTTTTTGCGTATTTCGCTATATATCGAGAACTTTTTAGGCGAATTGAAAATGCTTTGCACACAATTATAAAATTCGTAATTCAATAATTATCGAAGAAATTTTAGATTGTGAGGTATACAAATAGTCCCCTCATTTTAAAAAATGTAATTTTACGGGGCAGAATACAAAAGTTGAGCAAAAGCAGTCGTATAATCAGTCTTGAGAAATTTAATTTTAAGTATCTGACATTGTTAAAATTCAATTTATCAGGAATTATTCAGCCGATTTTGTCAAATTTGTATTTCTTCGTGCAAAATTATATTGTTTAAAATTACGCAAAAAATTTTATACCTTACTACAATTCAAATCTTTTTTTGGCCATTATTAGATAAAATAATAAAAGAATACTAACTATTTGCTAAATCGACTTTGCATAAACGAATTTTATACTCATGTGCAAAGCTTTTTCAATGCACTTGAAAAATTCTCGAGATATAGCAAAATACGTAAAAAGTAAAACTAACATAAAGGGATCCAAACTTTGGAGCGCTGTTGGAACCTTATTTCCCAGGTTGCGGCTACCTTCTTGATTTTGTGTGTCAGGAATCTGAATCCATTGAAAAAGAGGCATGTTTATTCGGAGAAGTGCATTTTTGTGTCTTATTTTGTAACTTGAAAGATCGTCTGCACTTACTAATTAGCATATTTGAGGTCACCCCCTCGATCCATTAAGATTGTGTCCTAGAACTTGAAGACCAATCATTAAATCAAAAGGTATTCAGGGTGGTCCGTTTTTTTTTTTTTTGGCGCACTGTACAGCAATGGTTCTTGCTAGAAATGGCCATATTTAAATCGTAAGATATCTGATAGTTTTGGGAGAATAGAGGAGATGAATGTATTGGTCACAACGCTGAGAAAGATTATACAGTGTCAGTAATAGCCATGAAAGAAACAAAGTACATCTATAAGAAGAAATAAAGGCAAAAGTATAAAACTACAGAAAAAACTGTGTAACTATACAAGAATCAGTAATCCATTTCAGCCAAAGATACTTCTGATTTTTAATTGTTTTTTATAATTAATTCTTCTGTTATTTACTTAAACAGCAATTTTTTTTTATCTTTAGGTCTAGATATTTATTCCAAATTCTAGTTTCGTTTACAAAAATCGTACAACAATGACATTTAAATACAATTATTAAAAATTTAATTTTAGTTTCTGTTAATATCAATATCTCCTTCTTAAATTTTCTCCTAACAGTGGTCATGATGGTCTTTCTTGTATTTATTTCAACTTTTGTTTGGAATTAAGTCCTGGGTTCTATCCCCCGACTCGGCAAGGTTGATTCAGCCTTTTATTCCCCTAGTGGTTCGGTAAATGAGTATCAATCATGCCTCAGGACAAAACACACTGGGGTAATCGCATTCGGCTAGCCATCCAATGTAAACATCTGCTCCTACATCTCGAACCCAGGTTCAAAAAAACCAAGAAGAGCACAGAAAGCCTTGGCCCTCAAAGGTTTTTTTTCTGTAGTTTGACAACTTATACTTCTAAATTCGTTGCTTATGTTATTATTTTAGCTATTGTTGGTTCCGAAACACATTCTAACATTCAATTTATTACCTTGGCATGTTTACCACATCATATTTTGAAGCCAAAACTTGCGTTTATTTAGATTGTAATCTAAGATCATCTACCTCTAAATGTATGGATTGTATAATATTTAAAGTTCCGATAACATTTATTCTGGTAAATATTTGGATTTATAAATTTAATTTGAAATCATTGTGACTACCATTAAATACAAACAAATGAAGCATACATAAAAAGACATGATAATCATATAATGGTGAGTTTAGATTCGGACAAAGTAAATAAATATTTTACCAGCACTTGTAATTTAACCGTCATTTCCTAACACTAAGAAAAATTACTTTTGATGGCAATACCTATTGGTTAGTATGGAGGTATTTCCCATATGTGTATGTATAATATATATGCACTATAATAGATACAATGCCTATGTATAACAATAGGCCTAATGTATATGCATCATAGGTATAATGTGCATGAATAATAATCGGGATAATGTGAACGTATAACATAAGGCATAATGTGTAGGTATAATAGACATAATGTGTACATATAATAATAGACATAACGCAAAAAAAATTGCTGCATGGATTATATAAGTTAATTTCATTTTTTAAATTGGCCAAAAAAAATGTATTAAGTAAAATATTGAAGAAAATAGAGAATGTTTGTATACATATATATTAGTAAAAACTTGTGGATATTTAGAATAACAAAATAAAACTCTTTAGCGTTGGTTTACTAAACAATTGCCACTTAAGAAACTAAATCTTGAATTCTCAAGCTTTCTAAAATATTAAGGGCAGCCGCCACTGTTTTAGTCGGTCAATTTAACGTTAAATTTTATATTTTTGCTTAAAATCTTAGAGACTCAGAAACTTGAAATTACGTTGGATCGGAGAAAATTGTACAGGAAGTGCGATGCGTTAAAAATAATATTCCATAATTATTTCTAGAATTAACAATTGATGTAATTTCTTTTAAAGACGTATTGGCGTAAAGTATTTCTAGAATTATTAATTGAATTGAATTATTGATTTCCAGAATTATGAATTGACGTAAAAAATACAACACGAGCCTCTCTGTAGGCCACAGGAATACAACTACAGAGATGAAATTTGGTATACTGAATGAACTATATTATGAGCATAATATAGAGATTTTTTAAAATTTTAATTTTTTCAAAAGTTATTGCAATATATATCTCAGCGTTTTTCTGACGTTTCTTTTGCTTTATGTAAAATTTAGCTTTGTTGCACAAAATCTATAAAATTTTTAAACTACAAATGCAAGTGTAAAAGTGCAATAAACAAATTCTTTAAAATATTATTAATATTATAACAAACACATATATGATCTAAAAAAAAATTTTAAAAAAAAGCACAATTTCAATTTTAAATATTATTAAAAATACAATGTATACAATTCGGATTTTAAATATCTTAAGTATGCACAGTTTTTATCTTAAATGTTATTACAAATGCAATATAAAATAAACAAAACAAATTTCCAGACTTAACCATCTGTTTATTGTACTAAGGAAAAACAAACTTACGTCCGCAATAAGCCATATTGGATGTATTAGCTACAGGTTTGACGAAAAAATTCACACAAGCTTAATTTCGCAGGTTGTGAGGCAGGTTTACTTTTTTACCTCCTTTATAGAATCAACAGTTGTGACAAGCGAACCTTGTACCTGACAACTCAAAAAAAAAAGAAACAAAAACGTGCGCAGAAGGTGGGTGGACTCTGCACACTTCAGATATGTATCTTTAAAGAAATGTCTCATTGTCATGAAAATAAACGTAAACTCAGATAATAATCATTTCCTTTTTTTCTATGGAAAAATAGAAAGACGTTTAGTAATCCATTCTTTCTAAATATCTTGAAATGATAATCATTGAATTGAATCAAAATAAATGATTAATATCGAAAGAATGGGTAATTATGTTTGATTATCAGCAATAATTAAACAGGACTATGAAGATAATTACGATACTTTTTCAGACAAAAACGTGCAAATGGATTATCAGTGTGTCATTTTCTTGGAAAGTTCGGTAATTCTAGATTAGATCATAAAATCTCAGTTGCACGTATCGATAAAGTCTTGTGATTATTATTAATAATTTAAATATAGAAAGTGTTCTCGGAGCTTAGGATGTTTTTAAAAATTCAACCCACATAAAAAAATATTTATAAATAAATTATCTGTAAGTAATATTGATAAGAAAACGAAGAAATGATTGTTAGAATATTCGAAATAATTAATGAAGCAGCTCATTGATTTCTGCATATGCAATTGCTGATAACATTTTTTGGGGGAAATGATAAAATCAACTTACATCACAATTTCTTTAATTCTGCTAATTAAGTTAATTCTTAATTAAGCTAATTAAGTCAAATTTTAATTAATGTTACAAGAACTGCAGACCCTAAGTATTTTTTCAGATTTTTAAAATTAAAAATTTCAAATGACTATAAAAGGTTTGCTCCACAATGTTATTTTCCTTTTTCTTAAAGAATCAAAAATTATGTCTTCGGAATGTTTTGTTTTATTGATCGTTATTTAGTTTTTATTTAAGATTAGTGCATAGAAGATTAATGCACCGTTAGTTTCCTTTTTTTGAAAATATCAAAAATTATTTCCTCGTAATGTTTTGTTTTAACGACTATCATTCAGCTTCTCCTTGCGATTAGTGCATATAAGATTAATGCACCGTTATTTTCCTTTTTTTTTTTAAAGTATCAAAAATTATATTCTCTCACTGTTTTGATTTTAACGACTATCATTCAGTTTCTACTGAAGATTATTGCATATAAAATTAGTGTAATGTTTTTTTTTTCTTTTAAAAGTTTGCAAAACATGCCCGTTACGTTTCGTTTTAACGAGTATCATTCAGTTTCTACCGAAGATCTGTGCATATAAGATTAGTGTTTTGTTTTTTCCTTTTTTGTAAAAGGATAAGCAATTATATTTTCGTAACGTTTTATTTTAATAAGTATCATTCAGTGTTTGCTGAAGACTAGTGTAGTGTTATCTTCTTTTTTCTTAAAGTTTCAAAAATTATGTTTTCACTATGCTTAGTTTTAACGAGTATCATTCAGTTTTTACTTAAGATTAGTGATTTTATCGATGTTATTATTGTTATTATTTTAATACATAAAGTTTAAAACTAATCCCTCAATGCAGTGGCAACTTATAGGCACATATCATCTATTTCTTATTCTTTAAAAAGATACGTTAAATTGCTTAATTAAACGCAGTACTTAGCATTATTATTTAAATTAGAAGGGCAAATTTAACCATTTGTAAAGCTTTATTTTGTGTATTTGTCAAATGTTATCATACATTCAGAAAAACTATAATCAAAACTACCAGAATATGGTACATTCCCCCCCCCCTCTATGATTCTATGGGAATGCCATGAAGCTTCATAATCTTTATTGAAGGGGAAAATTAACACTATTATAAGGGGGAAAGTGTCAATTATATTTATTACTATTAACCCCTTAACGATCGGTTAATTTTCAAGAAAATGGTCATAAAAGTGCCTATTTTTTTATCCCTGTCAATTTTATAAAAATATGTGTATGAAGAAATATATATTCATTTTTAATTTTTGATTTGCTTTTAGCTTGAAATTTTAAATAATTAAATAGGAAAAGCCAACATTGACTTAATGTTGGTTTTCCAGTAAGCAAGGAAAATTTAAAAAATATGTGTTTTAAACACTAAAAATGAATTAATCTTTATTTATATTAAACTTACGTATAAAATAAATAAAGATTAGTAATTTTTCCTGTGTGATAAATTTCAAAGCATGAGATACAGATGCCAACGTCACAATCTGGACAGTAAAACCGTGTTTCCTTCCTACATCTCTTATTCTTTTCATTTCTCTGTACCAATCTACAATTACCTTAAAAATATCTTGGTACTGCCCTCTAGTGTGTAAAATGAGAAGTAAAATGCTTTCCGGGCAAAAGAAATGAATTAGTTTTATTCTTATTGGCGCGTTACTACTGAACACTCCAGACCGGAAATATCACGGGAGCGAGAAATAGGGAGCGAAACCTCACCCCGTCATTTTCACGGGAGCGAGAAAGAAGGGGTTAAGGGGAAACTATTTAAAGGGAAAAGTGTCAATAAACGATTTTTCTCACAGTTTATAGTTTGAATGCCTTTTAATATGGTTATTTTACAGGCTCGGTTATTTTACAGATGGTAAAATTACAGTTAAAAAAATTTTTATTTGACCATTTTTTCTGAAAAATTTCTAACAGTGTATACAGGTTTCACGTAAGCAATTTTCTTTCTTTAAACACATGTTATTATTTCAGAGCTGCATTTTTTTGTTTATTTTTCATATTATGATATCACAAAAAAATAATTCGATTTTTGTTAATGATTTATCTTCTTATTAAAATATTTTCATTTTAAAAGTGCTTCTGCGCTAATTACATTTTAGACAGTGACAGAGCAAAATGAAAAAAAAAGTCTTATTTATCACAAGACCCAGCGTCCAATCTATCGGACAACATTTTGAACAACATTTTTCTGTTTGAATTTAATATTATGATGTTACAGAAAATTAGATTTTTGTTTATGAGTTATCTTCCTATTATTCTCTTATTAAAATATTTTTCTTTTAAATGTTTTTTTGAAATAATTGCATTTTATCGTACGCATTATATTAAATAAAGTAAT
Source organism: Parasteatoda tepidariorum (assembly GCF_043381705.1). Taxonomy (NCBI): domain Eukaryota; kingdom Metazoa; phylum Arthropoda; class Arachnida; order Araneae; family Theridiidae; genus Parasteatoda; species Parasteatoda tepidariorum. The sequence goes on from NC_092213.1 coordinate 18,364,144, forward strand.
TACTTTAGATTAAGTCATCTCTTTAGATTATATATCCGATGACAGTGGCTGAACAAAATAAAAAGGTGTTATTTATCATCTTGAGACTCATCTTTCAATATATTGGAGAATATTTGGTACAGTTTTATCATGTGAAAAATAATATCCATATGTCTATCTTAGATTATGTATTTTTCAAAGTAGTTGTCTTCGTTAAAACGAATTGAATGCTATTGAATTTTCCTCTCATTGGTTGGAATCTTTCAATTACAGCGAAAAATAGTTAGAAAGGTAAGAAATTTGATTCAAATAAGCTTTTTCGGTAGACCATAAGATAATCACTCGCCACATGGCGAGTCAACAAAAAAATGTGGCGACTTACATTAAATAAGCAACCGATCACTTTTTCCAATCGTTATTATTTATTTATTTAATTTTATTTATTTATTATATTTCTTATTTATTTTATTTTATTTATGGATTTATTCATTTTATTACTTATTTATTTATATTTTTGAAAATCGTTTTATGATAAACGTACATCAATGCAAAAAGACTCCAGGAAACAAAATTTTCGATAAATTGGCCAATGCTTCCATTAGAAATATTTTTTAATCTAGAAATATGTGATGATATGAATCTATAAATATGTGATGAAAAGGTTCACGTCGAGGAAGAGTTCTTTACCAATTCACATGTTTCGAAGTTGTAATATATGTTACCGGTAAAGTATGAAATCCGGCATTATATATAATGCCTAAAACTAGCCGGCAAAGTATGAAATGATTTATGTTTCACACATTGCCTAGCCATTACATGTAATGCCGGGTGCTATTTAGGCAAAGTATGAAATAAACGTCCTGATGAGGTTATTATATAAATGATGTGCACGTTACTGTGAATGACCGAAATCGGTGGTTTTTAACTTTCACCGGTGAATGTTGACAATCACATAGTCGCTTTGGTGAATGTCCGAAATATTTACTACATCCGATTTTATATTAATTTATTCGTGGATATAATTACATTTATTCGATATTATAATACTTACTGACGATATATAAGAAGAAACATCAGTGTTTGAAGTATCGGGCAAATATATACCGGACAATGATACTTGATACTTTACCTAAAAACATCAGGTATCATATATAATGCCGGCATTTCATACTTTACCGATCACATATATATTAAATATATTTTGACTCTCCAAGTGTTTTTAAATAAAGTTCCATAAAGTCAGCATGTTTAACAAAATTTTGTGTCATATTTCTCTTATTTTTGTTAAACAAAACTTTTTATAGCCGTAGATTAATTCTAATATGAATTTTTTTCTTCAAAGAAAGAGTATAATTTAATTCAGGCAAAAAATGTTTGTAAAAAAATGACTATTAAATGTTAAAAAATAATTATCATAAGAAATTAGTTAACACTAACGAGCTATTCATTAGTTAAAATTAATTAAATAATTAAACTTAATATTAAATAATTAAACTTATTATTAAATAATTAAACTTATTATTAAATAATTAAATTTATTATTAAATAATTAAACTTATTATTAAATAATTAAAAAATATATACACAAATTAATACATGCACAAATTAATGCACTTTATTAAAAATTAGTAATTGCTTAAATTAATTAAAATTAGTTATTAACTATCAAAAGGAAGTAACGATATCGGTAATAGAGTCATTAGGTTTGAGGAAAAAGTGCTAAATTACTGGAGTCTACCGGCCAATGGCTATTAAGTGAAAATTTAAATTTTCGGGTCTACTTTTTGAACAGTTGTGTGGTACATATTTAATTATATGAGTCTAGTAAAGTTTCTTTTATGGCCAAAATGTAGAGAAATACATTGTAAAAAGATTCTACGATATGTAAAATATGCTAAAAATTAAATATTATCATTTTTAATGTATTAATTATAGTTAAAAAAAGTGTTCATTACGTTTAACTATTTGATTTAAAAAATATTTCGATCTTGTTTACTTTCTTTTGCGCTACATATGCATACCTGCCAACTTTTAATACTTTCAAGGATGCTTTTCTCCAGTGGTAGTAATATCAAATTTGAATTTCAATTTTAGTCAGTAACATACTCTGTATTTTGAAAAAGCTTAAACGGAGAGCCACGACAGTAATACATATTAATATATATACTTAATTTTTTTAAAAAATAATGGTGGTCAAAAAAGTTTGTAAATTAACTTTATAAATGCAAGGAATGTATAGAAAGCATTCGTTTTACTACCACTTTAAATATAGAAATAAAATTTTACGCCTAATGCGTAAAAGTTGGCAGGTATGCATATGTATCTACCATTATTTATAGTTCGGATGTCGGGAGACTAAAAATGTGTGCAACACAAATAAGCTTTTAAAAACACGAAATTATAATCAGAACTATCCCGAACAAAAACTGAACTTTACTGCCAATATTTTTTAAGATATAGCAATCTTTTATCGCTTAAAATCTAGGTTAGACAAAACTTTTTCTAGTTTATTTCCTATCTTCAAAGTTAAGACAGACATCTTTTTTTTTCAGTTATTAAACATAGTTTTAAAACTCAAGCATTTAAATCTATCCTTTTTTCCAGAAACACAAAGAAACTTCTGGAAAGTATTACGTGGAATGATTCACAAGATTATATTGACTTAGAACAATTAATCTCAACATCATTAGCAACTCAAAGTTTCTTTCCCATTATTTTTACTTTTTATTATTATTATTATTTTTTTTTGATTTTCAAATGCTAAAAACTGAGACGAGCTTAAAATGAAAGAAAAAATGATTTGTAGCTTCTTCCATCAGAGCGCTACGCAGAAACAAAAATTTTAATTTCCTGTGAACTTATTTTTTATGAATTGATTAATTTAGAACATTTATTTATACATTGTTTAAATAGTTCATAAAATTTGAAATACTTTTTGCATAACAATGAAAAAGCACTTAAAAAATTAGCAAAATTGAAAGCTTTTTTTTTACAAATTATTAACAAATCACGAGAGAAAGAAGTGGAATACTGCATAGCGATAGAACATAATAAAAAAATTGGATTTTACACAATAAAAAACTTCGATTAAATTCGACTTGTAAACTTTATGTGAAATGTTGCAATCCCCCCCCCTAAATGTTGAAATAATTCCAATGATGGGGGTATTCCAATGATTCCAATGATGGAATCTGGGGATACAGCAGAAAATATCAAATGATAAAGAACATTAAAATATTGAAAAAAAACAAACAGAAATGACTGTTATTTTCAGCTGTCATGGTAAATCCATGAGATCTTTTTTCCGAATGTTTTACCTGAACTTCTTTAAACTCAATGATTGGAACTATTTTAGGAATTGGTGCTAAAATTACCCTTAGTATCCGTGTTTTTGTTTATTATTGTTATGCTTTTTTAAAATTGTTCCTTAGATCCAAATTATGCAGAACCAAGTTTAATTGAAACTAAAAAAATTATTAATATGCTGTGTAGCAACGGGTAAATTCATCGGCAACTTTATTTTTAAGTGTGATTCATTATGATAATTGAAATAAAAAAATAAGTTGTTTGTCAATGTTGTTTGCAAATTTCTCTACTAATTATAATGAAGTAGGGCCCAATATTGAAATTAAAAAAAAGCTATGTATCAAGGTGCGAATTTCTCGACTAAGTCATACTGAAGTGGTATTTATTATGGTAATTGAAATAAAAATATTAGGTTACGTATCAATGTATGAATTATTCGACTAAGTTACTTTGAAGTATCCATTATGATAATTTAAATAAAAAAATTAATCTGTGTATCGAGGATCAAATTCCACGACTAAGTTATATCGAAGTGGGATACATTATGGTTATGGAAATAAAAAAAAATAAGCTGTGTATCAAGGTGCGAATTTCTGGACTAAGTTATATTAAAATGGGTTCATTATGATTATTGAAATAAAAAATTATGCTGTGTATGAAGGTACAAATTCCTCTACTAAGTTATATTGAAGTGGGGTCTATTACGGTAAATGATATACAAAAATAAAGTTATGCATCAATGTGCCAGTTACTGGAAAAAAACATATTGAAGTGGGGTTCATTATGAATTTGCACTTCTGTCGCTGTGAAGTAATTTCTAATTCATATTTGTCTAAAAAAAGATTTTATTATAGTTGAGCCTTCTAATCTCTGTTGTAATCGTTTCGATTGTTCTGAAAATTATCATCACACATAACAGTAAAGCGCATGCAACAAATTAGAATAAACAGATAGTATAGCAAAAAGAAAGTTTTTTTTCACACGAATTAAATCAAAGTTCTAAATAGGAAATATTTTTCGGTAGAGACGAGATTTCTTGTCTTGGAACCATAACAAATACGGTTATTAACACACTATTGGAAACTCAATTACTAAAAAAAATTTTAATGCAATATATAATGCAGGCCCATTGTAGTGGGGCAAAGAAAAAAAAATCGGAGAAAGATTTTTCAAAAATAATCATTTAACAATGCTGCAAACACAGTAATCTGATACAAACATACCGTATAGATGTGTCAGACTACTTTAAAAAAGGCCAAACGAAAAACTAAAAGTATAATTTACTTTACTTAAATGCAAGGAAGGCAAATTTTATCACGGAAGAATTATAAATGCATTTTCTCTTTTTTTAAAAATTTAAGTACGATTTTGTTTAGAACAGTCTTTTTGTACTGTTGCATCAAAAAAAATTACCAATTTAAATTAGTTAATATCTCCCCATTCCAATATTTAATTAAAATTTTCAATCGAATTCAAGAATTTCTTAATCAAATAATTTTTGAGCCATTCTGGCTCAGGGGATAAAGCTCTCTCCCTGCTATGAGGTAACCTGGGTTCGAATCCCAGTGATGACTGATCGATACGAACTCCTCACTTAGCTTGCACCGACTACACTGCTGACGTAAAATAGCCTCCGTGGTTGACGGATCATGGGTTAGAGTCCCCTTCCAGTTTGGCTAATCGATGTTTTCTTCTCCATGTAACGCAAATGTGGATTCCATCAAAAAGTGCTCAACGGAATTAAAAATTTCTCTCAATAGTCTTCTGGATTGTGGGTTCAAAATTACAAGGCTACGAAGTTGAATGTTGGCAGGAGTGAACTAATTGGTTAAGCTGTTTAACGATGGTTATAAAAAATAAAATAATTAAGTAAAAATAAATTAATTCTTAAAGTAGGTTGCATATTCAATGTTGAAATTTTTGAAATATTGAATAGTATTCGTTCAAAAATGTCAATCATTTTCAAAATGACATTATCACAGACATTGAAATTTACAAAAATTTCTATGATTTAATTTGTGCATCGCTGATGAATGGTATCGATCATTTTCAAAATGAGATGAAAGAGACGAATCAATAAATTTAAAACTACAAAACATGTCCCTACCAGATATTTTTGCAGCGTTTGCTGAAAACAATAAAGAAGTGTATGACCCCTGAAATCGTCATCTTTAAAACTTCAGAAGGAAAAACCGTTAACTGAATTTATTTTTAATAAAATGATTAGATTCAAAAAACTTTTTTCAACAATGAATTATATAGATAAACCTGAAGCATGAATATAATTAGGCTCACTAAGACGGTTGATTCTTAAGAATGAAGCATTGAATTTTCAGATTTTTATTGGCACGGGGCCTGCTTCTAGCTCGCTCCACTCGCATACCCCAGTAATTGATTTTCATTCATCACTATTTATTTCCTTTTAAACGTCAATACTTTCCACAAAAACGGAACATTTTAGTTTTATGTAAGAACATTTTGTTAATATGTTAATCATAACGAAATGGAGAATTTCCAGGATTTGAAAAATAATCCTCTGAAATTGAAAAAAAAAATCAACCTAAAGAACTCGAAATGTGGGATTTATTAAAAAAAAAATAAATGAGAATAATTTTACTCGTTAACGAAACTTTTGATAAATCAAATAGGAAATGGTTCGTAACGCTCTTATTACGTTTTATGTATTTTTTCTTTAAATTTCACGGAAAATACGAAAAATTATATATTCAACATGCCGGCCAGTCGGTCGAGCGGTTAGCGCGTCTGACTGCGAAGCCAATGTCTGCGGGTTCAAATCCCGCTAAGGGCACGGATGTCTCTCTCTGTATGTTGTCTGACGTGTTAATGTAGTCCATTCTATAAACGGGTATCTGTGGCAGTGCGGCGTGGGTAATGTTGCTCGCCTCCGCGACTTAGGTTCACAAGTGTCCACACTATATACATACATACATACATATATATATATATATATAAATGTATTGTTAATTAAATTCTCAGTAAGTTTGATAAGACAATAAATTATCTTTGTGATAACTACTGGTATTTACCTCTAATTGTATTTTACTAGCAATGGTCATCAGATATCTGTATTTTTAAAAACACTTTGTATTTTAAGGACGTTGTTAGAACTCTTTCCAAATGCAGTACGTGCCACAAAATAGGTTAGATGAATATTTTCATTCATTGCTTATTTATGAGATATATTAAATTAAATGTAAAGATATATTTATGATAAATATTGTGATGAATCCAGAATGGGGTGGGTAATGACATCAAGAGTGAATTTTGAAAAAATGAATTTTTTCTGAGTATCATTTGTAATTATATAACATGAATTTGGAACCATTCCGAAGCTGTGCCAGGAGGCTGTTTCCTCTAGCTCCCACCTCTTCTTATCTAGCCTATCCCTGCTAATTTTTCACAACTATTGGTTACTTTGTCTTTTTTCCCCTGCATTAAAAAGGTTTGGCTATTGAATTTTAAGAGATTTTTTTCACATTAAATACATATATGTATAATATTGCATACGCAATATTTTGATTTGGCAATGATAAAATAAATTGGTCTTTTTTAAAATACTTTATCACAGTAGGACCCTGATAATCTCAAGAAAAAACGTTTGTTATAAAATAGTAATAATCAGATAATTGGCTGACCTTTTTCAAGTCAACTTTTTTGCTGTGTTAACATCAAACTATGAGTAATAAGTGGTACCTATAACGAAATTGGAAAATAAAACATTGATACTTTTGTATTCTCTTTTTATTGTTGTTCCCAGGTAGCCAAATTTCAGACTAGTTCTCACAGCAGTATTTGGATTACAACAGTTGTAATAAGGAAGAAACTTGAGTCAGAATGCTTTAACACACATTGGATAATTGAGATTTTACTTATCTTTTATTTTATGATTACAAGAGAAGGAAATAATTATTTAAAACAAATTAAACTTTCTATAACTATACTTGTTATTAGTATTGTTATCAATTTCTTAGCTGTTAGGAACCACTTGTAAATTCAATGTATATATGTATTATTTTTACAGATAGATTCTAAACTAATCTAAATTTTTTTCTGATTTATTTAACTATTCATTTAAAATCATGGTGAAATTAATGATGGAAAAGAAAAAGTTTAATACTCTCTACAGCACATCACTTTTAGCATTTCATTTCTTGCCCTTGTTTTCATTGAGATGTGCACGATTAATTGAGATTTTCTTTTCTTTTTAGGTTGACGGTAAAAAAGAGGAAATGGAAGTAGTAACACTGACAAAAGGCCAATACTTTGGAGGTAAAATTAAATACATAACTTCTTNATTAATATATTTTGCTTTGGCTATATTGATACAATATCAGAAAGCACTCTTTTTTGCGGATATAATCGTGTAGGCTGATGAAAAGATTATATCTTTTATTTTCCGGTTTCTTTAAAAAAATTTCATCATTTTTTTTTAATCAGTTGTTTGCTATTTTTCTTTCATTATAATTCCCCCCCCCATTTCATATGTCTATAATTTTCCTTTGTTTTATCTTCATTTGAATATATATATATATATATATATATATATACACAACATGTAGTTCTCTCGCTCTCTGCATTATGCTACAAATAGTTTAGACGAGATATAGTTCACCCGAGAAACAGGAGACGAAAGCTCACCCCATGATTTTAACGGGAATCTTTTTGCAATCGCTTGTAATTTACCAGCTTGACTAAACCACTTACTTATACGGAATGAAGATGTTCCTGCTACGTTTACATTAGAGGTTTTTGCAGATTGCAAAAAAGTCTTATGTCTTGGAATGGCTGTGTCAGCATCCAAGGAACCTTAGGGTTCCGTGGAACACCATTTGGGAACCACCTGCTCTATGCAGCAACACTTAAAAAAATAATAATAGCGAATAGAAGGATTTTATTAATAAATATCCTGAAGAAATGAAACTTAGAAGAAAATAAACTGATAAATGCGTAAAAAGTACTTTAAAAAAAATTTCATCTAATTAAAGTAAATTATATATATTTTTTAAATACTTTAGTGATAACATGAAAAAAAGACAGAAAAAAATAAAAGAAATTAATGAAATGTAAGAAGAAAATATTTAATGAGAAAAATATTCGTACGAAATATTAATATGTTTTATTTTGTGAATGCAGGAATTGATACTATCTGGTATAATGTTCATCTGGGGCAGCTTTTGTATTATTTGTTACCAAGAAATGAAAAATTGATATTGCTGTAATTTAAATAACATCAAACATAAACGGGTTATAATATTATTTTATTATGAAGTAAGAATCAAGGTATTCTTTAATTTTAAAAGTATTCAGAATATAATGGAGTTAAGTGAGACTTCAAAATAATTTTAAGTTTGTAAAAATAATATTCTTGCATATTTATTTCAGTGCACACATATTAGTCGTTTATTGATTGTCTTTTGATTCATTTCGAAAATCCCTAGATGAGCTTTGAAATGTAGCAATTAAATAAGAATTATTTTGAAAATAAGCAATGATATTGAGTTAAAACAAACACGTTATTTATGCCCAGCAATTTAACTCAATATATAATTTTATATACATATGATGTGGACAAAATAATGATAACTGATACCATTGTATGTCCGCATCCAAATATTTTTGATTTGAAAAAATTTGGGATTGTTATTGCTTTTTAGTGTAAGAAATTTTTTATGAATACTAAGTGATTTAAAGATTTATTGAAATTAAGAATGGCAATGTGCAAAAGTATATTTTTAATGCTGTGCAAGACACTGATGAACAACTAATTATATTATCATGCATTTGTCCACAAATGTAGGCTAAATTATGGAAGACATTTAAATTTATATTCTAACTAATAAGAAAGAAAGCAATTTTTGCTCTTTCTAGAAATCAATTTTAAATTGAATGCACGCATAGAGAAAAAAAGTATGGTCAAAAGTAATATGGTAAAACTTGCCGTGGTTCTGACTGGAGGAGAATACCAAACAACTTGATAATTTTTATTGAACGATTTGGTATTGGTTTTGGTAAAATTAACAACAAAAAAAATTATAGAATTCCATGATGTGATAAAATTTGATAAATGTGGTAAAATATGATAATTTTATCATCTTAAGCATGCCATAAAATGTTAAAGTATGGCATAATATTAAATAATCTTTAAGCATGGCATGATCATTATCTTTAAACATGGAGTTAAAACAATCTATATGGTCAAATATTTTTTTTAATTTTGTATTTTATAATATATGTGTACTAAAATGTGTATAACATAAGAACCATAATTTTGAAAATCAGAAATCTCTGTAAACCTTTACCATATGATTGGAAAAATTTACCAAATGATTGATTTAAATACAGTATATTTTGGTTTTATTAACCGTAGTTGTTGTTTTTACCAGAAATGTTATTTCTACACAGTACGGTAGTTTTACCAGAATTTTTTTCTGTGCATAATTTTAAAAAATGAACTTCAAGAATTTTTAGTGAATATAATCAAAGTATAAAGCTAAAGAATTTGCAAATAAAAATAGAAGTTGGTGTTCTATAAATCAAACCATATAACGTAAGCCAATATTGTTCAAAGTTTCTGCAGCCAATTGAGTTTTATTCTTTAAAAACATTTTCCACTCCTCTGAACGCAAAGTTTCAGCACCGTGGAGTGTAATAAATTCACACCCTGCAGCTTTTAGATCCTCATCTTGATGCATGTCGGCAATATATATAACGTCACAGACATTTGCAACAGATAGGTTTGTTTTCAGAAATGAGGCACATTCTTCCTTAAGATTAAGGCACTGATACTTGTCAGCTGCAGAATACAAATTAGCTGCAATTTCACAGTTGAGGTCTTCCACGCATCCACTATATATAAACCTCAACATTCTCGTTAAGGTATCGGCATCAAGATCAGTCAGCTTCACCACCCCACTTTCCTTTTCTGCCATGTCTCGCTCAAACATGGCCTTGAAAACAGCCGATCTAGCAGACAGCACAGCTTTGTGGGCTGGAAACTTCTCTTTTCCAATCATTAAGGTTATGTCGGACAGTTTAGGATCAGTACTTAGACTAAGAAAATCTTCTCTCAAGTTCAACAAGGATTCCAATTCTTTTTCAGCATCATCTATTTCTGCTGACCAGTAGCTGGTATCTTCAATTTGATGCAGAGTTGCTCCATCTGATAGGGCAAACTGGCATTTCAGAGACAAGGTGTCATTTCGTAGATATTCTTCTCTCTCTCCGAGTAGTTTACTTCTTTTTATTATTGGCGGGAACTGCCAAACTGGATCGTTTTTCTGAGCTTCGAAGAAATGAATAGCACAGTTGAAATCGGATGGCCTACTTTTGTGCTTTAGGACTGTTATTCCGCCATAGCCTATAGTTGAAACAGAAGTAAAATCTTTCTTTTTCTTTATTTCAATCTGAATGTGCTGATCAGATGCTGATTCATCTGCCAAATATAGTGTCATCAAAAACGATGGCGTCAACTTCGATGCTGAAATGACAGGCAAAAATACCTTTTGATTCTTTTTTAACTGGGAAAAGTTCTCGATATTCCAAATAAAAGTCCTTTTTTCAAGGCGGACTCTAGTACGAGCAGTGCACTGATTTGGAAATGGACAAATTTTGTCTTTCACTTCTTTCAGAGCACCATCTGCTACAGAGTACACTTCCGCAGGTAACTCAGAATCAGTTTTTTCATTAAATAAAAACATCGCTAAGTTTTTGACAGTTTCTTTGTTTTTTGATGCAGACGGAGTTGCAGCACATCTCTGTATATAACATCGAACAGTAAAAGTGTGTTTTGGGAGGTAAATTTTAATACCTTTCATAATGTCATCTCTTCTTTTGAATTCTTTACAACCGTCCCTCTTAGATAGCGTAAAGTTGACATTTTCAAACATTTTATACGGTTCTTCGCTGCCATCGGCTTTTACTATTGAAAATGTATAGTTGATTGCAATGTTAGTTGGTCCAGTGTCACTTTGCGAACGATTTAAGTACAACCCAATATAAGTATCATCAGTTTCTCCATAAGGGTAGATTTGAAGGAACCAATTAGTTTTCTCCAACGAGTCATTTATAAATTCTGGACTGGAGACGGATTCGCCTTTTTTATTCACAGCCAAATTAAAGTTCTCTATTTTCCAAGTGAACACAAATTCATCCATTTTTAAATAAAGTATCGAAACTCCGCTGATATAATAAAGTATCAGAACTCCAAAAGTGAATGTAATTATTTATATTAAGCGTCAGACTATTCTACTTTATCTTAAGGATAAAGTTCACGTTTCGGTTCACATTTGAGATAACAGAGCCTTTAGAAGAGAAACGACTTAGAAGTTTAACATTCTCTAAGCATTTAATTCTGAAATGATGTAAAAAAAAAGCGTTCAAGTTCATAAAAGTTTTATTTTTATTATTCATAATTTAAAGTTTCATTTATATAGATTAAGACATTATGATTTTGTTCTGACCAGTACAAGAAAACAAAGTTTTTTGAATACAAACAATTAAAAACCAATTAATTTTAAATATTTTTAATCATGAATTAAAACTAGATTGAAACAAATCACATTCAAATCTTAACTGGATGCTTTTTTTGTAAACTAAAATGCACTATTTTAAGTTTTAAAAAAGATTAAATAAAATATTGCAATTATTGAAAAATTAAATTCGCTTACGAAAATAAATGTTTAAAAAAAACTTGTATCATCAAGGACACTTCTTGAAGACAATAAAATAATCTCTGCAATAACCTAATAAAATTAATTTGTAATTAGTATCTGTTATTTTTTTTTGACTTTAAAAAGAAGTTTCTAAAGGCTATCGATGTTAGGCAATAATTTAAAAACAATCAAAACGCATTTTAGATTAATATAAAAAATAAATTCATGATACAGTGAATTATTTATTACCAACAGCGAACTTAATTATATTTTTTCACAGCCAACTTCACACTTAACCCTCATAATCTTTATATATTTTGGCAGCTGATATAGCAAGGCTTGTGTGTCAAAAAGTTCGAGTGATTCAACGCAGTTGTTTTCGGTTGGCGCTCCTTCAAATATGGAGAGTTAAAAACAGAATTTTCAATAGATTTTACTTTTTTACCATCAAAAAGGGAAAAATACTTTTAAAGCAAGAAATAAATTATCCGATGTGTATGATGAAGATGTAACCAGATAAGTAAACCAGTGCCAAAGCTAGTTTGTGAAAATTCGATTCCGCAAATTTTTGATTCAGATCTACGGAGAGGCACCACGCCAGTTTGAGCTGGTAAAGACCCTATAAAGCCATTTAGTGGTAGAAACTTGCAAATTAAAACTCGTGAGATTTCTGAGAGATTTAATTGATTGAATTCGTTCAATCAAGATTATTTGAAAAGCCTAAAGGTTTAATCTCAATGCTCGACATATGGGTTCTCAATGTTCTTAGGAAAGAAATTTGTGCCACCGCGTTTTGTCTGTGATTTGCCTCTCAAACGTCAAGAAAATTATCCATTTTTGAAGCACGTCATCAGTGGGGACCAGAAGTGTGTTGTCCGAAAGAATGCTCTTGAAAATACAAAATTTTTAGACGGTAAAATCCTTCCTTCAAATAAGGAGATCAAACATCATCAGAATTAGTTTTTTTTCCAGCAAAAAAAAATTATTAGGTCAATGTGCCTAATAAGGTAGATTTGCCTAGTATATATAATGGCAATATAAGGTCAATGGGCCTAAATGCAACAACGTTCAGTTACTTTAAATCCTAATTCATGATTTATCCGTAAGTGCGATAGAATGAAAATTTCGGGCCTCTGAAGCATATCTTGATTTATTTCACCACATTTGAAACATTTTCTCGTAACAGTTTCACAATTTATTTTCCTGCTCACCCAACCCCACCAAACTTAAATGCGACGTTTTTCCGTGAAATGGGGGTCACTATTCCAGAATAGAGGTCACAGGTTATGCGTCCACAGCACTGTCTTGACCATCTTCACATAATACTACAAGAAAAAAATTGGAAAAGATCACCTGTATTAGATTTAGTGGAGTTGTTGCAATTAGAGCCTGCATTTAGAACCATTTGTTGTTGCATTTAGAGCCATTAGAGGAGTTGACGCATTTAGAGCCTGATTCCTCCAAAAAATTGTGGAGTTCTAGCCAATTTTCATATCTTAGTTTGATGATAAATTCCTATCGTCTATAATATTGGGATAAATTCTCCCTGTAGTTTTAAAAAAAAGCTGCGATACTTGTATAATCAATGATGATACGTGTATAATAAAGGATGTATAGTCATGAATAGTCATAACATGTATAGTCATTCAGAGAAAAACTCTTGCAGTTGTATTTTAAGTACTCAAGCTAGACATAGACTATTCGGAATTTTAAATGACGATTCTGTGATGATCAGAAAATGATTGAAGCTTGCTATGTGATCCAACATAGAGTTGAAATTAAAATTGTCGAGTTCAATTTTAAAGTAGATATAGTTTTGAATGGCGATAAATTCTTTCGACAATGATATCACGATAAATTTTTTAAGTAGCAATCAAGAAACTATGAGAACTTGCGTAGTCATCCAGGTCAGAGCTCCAGTTTGATTTTAAGTTCTCTAGTAGGATTTAAAATGTTCGAAATTTTCATCGCCTATAAACTCAGTTTTGAGATAAAATGACGATAAATGCTGCTTACTATAATAATGAAACGATTTAAACTTGTATTGTATACGGGCATGCCGCATTCTGTTAGTTGCTGAAGATTTAAAATTTTGATACTAAGGTTTTATTCTTAGAGACAAAATGCACGTGAATAAAAACGTTGTAAAGATGCACTGGTAATTTGAGTGTCGCATTTAAGAACTAGTTACCTTAAATGAAACAAAATTGCCCCAAATGTGACACTGAAATATATTTGCTCAAGTTGTAGATAATAATTCAATTACAGCAAAAAACGTTTGTTTAGAACTGAAATCGTAACACTTGCCATTTTCAGTGAAAAAAACTAAAAAAGGTCAATCTTGACTTAAAAAGGGTCAAACGTATACGAAATTGTGTCGCATTTAGGCACACTAACCTTATAATTTGATAAAATGGTTATTCATTGAAAATTGCCTTCATTTTCACTAAAAAAAAGCGAAAATTACTTTCTTTGCAAGCTAAAACTATTATAAAACTTAGGACTCTTAACTCAAAAAAGTGCCAGACCTTGTTTTTCAGATATACAATTAATGAACGATTTTATTAAATAATTGTACATTTGTTTATACATATGTAAAGATATTTTATTATACATACTTTTTAAATGAATGTATAAAGATTCATATTTTACAAAATTTACATTGACAGATACAGTATTTCTCAAATCTGTTTATACGAAGCATCTGTAAAATATTTCAGTGCTTTATCGTAGATTGGTAAGGTTAATATTTTGAAGTTTTCATATAATTTTAACGCTCACACAAAATTAGGAAAGTTTGTTTCTAAATATATACATCTCTTCAATGAAAAATATTTTAAGCTTAAATCTAATTAAATATAAATAAAATTTTTATTAATTTTAATACCAATATTAATCAGCGGACCGGTGGATAGAATGGTTTGATATGACTTGAATACAGTCCCTTCAAAAATATATAAATTGGAAATAACAGTCGACATGTTTCAAGCGCTCAAAAATAGGCGCCCATCTTCAAAACTTTCCAGGCGTGAATGAAAAGGAACTAAAGTCCTTCGAAATATCAAAAGTAAATGTGTCAATGAAAAAATGGAAAAGAAAGAGGAGAAATAAAACAAGAAAAGAAACAGTAGAGGGAGGAGAAAAGAAAAATGAAAAACAAAACAAGAAGTGGCAGGGAAGTTACTCAGTCTTGAAAATAGGCACCTATTTTAAAGAGAGGACTGTTATTTCCTATTTATATAGCTTTAAAGCAAATGAAGTTTAATCAGGTAACATTTTACCATTTCAGTTTCTTGGGACAATTTATTTAATGGTTTAATATGTTTTATGAACTGTCGTTTTTATCCAAACACAAATCAGATAAAATTAAAAAATTTTTCCCATAATACGAGAAGTAAAGTTTTTAATTGTTATTAAATTTTATAGCGAATAAAGTTTTATGTATACTTAACTTTAAGAATGGTTTAAGAAAAGTGATGATGATGATAATTTATGCAGAGTTAAATACTAACTGTTGTTGTTGTTGACGTATGCCTGTTAAGGCAGCGGGATGCGATTGTTCTTGTTTTCCAATGGCGCCATACATGGTCAAGAATTCGACTTCTGCCACACCCATACGACACACCCGTTTATAGGACGGAACCATTGATACATCCATTCATTCATCCACAGATCGTAATTTTGACCTGAATCAGAGAACGATCAATCTCCAATTTAGTACCCCCAGAGGTATTGATTTGTTATGGGAACATGGAGGACTTTGCGACTCGACAGATTTGACGTGCATCAGTCACTATTTACTACACGGAGACTCTTCGGCCGGCAGGGCTCGAACCCACGAGCTATCGGACATGGAACCAGAGCCCTACCGACCAGGCTATCTCGGCCTGATCGGTAGGTAATACTAACTAATATCAATATTAAAGAGATACTAGTTTTTTTTTGTCGTATACCTGCTTAGGCAGTGGGGGTACGATTGTTCCCGTTTTTCAGTGGCGCCATCTATGGCCAGGAATTCGACTTCTGCCACGCCAAACACACAGCCACAACCCGTTTATAGGGCAGGTCACATTCACACACAAATGAGAAAGGACATAGAGCACACAGAGAGAGAAAGAAACATCCATGCCTTGCCCGGGATTCGAACCCAGGACCTTTCGGATGCTAGGTCAGTTCCCTGCCCCCTACACAGGCCGGTCGGCAGAGATACTAGTAAGCAATAAGTAAAAAACTAAAAAGCCAGTCAATCGAAAAAAACTAGATGAATCTATATAACATATTTTTATTGATTACATACAAATGAAAAAAAAAAGTCATGAATGCACATATATTTTCAATATATAATATTATATACACAATGACGATTTCGAGTAGCAAATTTAAGCATCTTTTATTTGCCATTTCAAATAACATAGTGCACAAGAAGTCATATATTTACAAGTGATTTCTTTATTACATAAGATGTATTGTTGCCTTAAATTCTGCATCCAATAATCCTCATTATTTTGAACAAATTTTTTTGTCATTTCCCCCTCGAAAAATAGTTTTTCTTTCGAAAATTAGTACTTAATTATTTATTACCTGACTTCGAAACTGTTGTAAAAAATATTATAACAGCTGAGAAATGAAAAGGATAATTTTTTTTCTGTCATTTTTCTTCAAAAAATGGGTCATGTTTTGAAAATTAGTAGTTCATCATTTGCTGCATAACTTAGAAATCGTCGCTAAAAATGAAACAGTAGAAAAAAAAGGATTTAATTGACAAGATTTTGAGGAATCAAAACTTTGTGTAGCAAACGAACAACCGGGTTCATTTCTTCTCTGTTTCATACTCGGACAAAACCTCATAATTTAGAAAGAAATAGAAACTGTGTTGCAATCATAAACAAAATCTTTCGAATAAATAGAAAATTAAGCATTTCAACATTCAGATGTATATGGCTTTTTGTTTAATAATATGGCAAAAATATTTCGTTTTTCATGACCGCAATTACAGTCGAGCTTGTAAACTAAGGTTGAATTGCTGTTTACAGTGAATAAATAGGGTGAATAATAGCTATCTTGAATTTATAACTTAAATTTTGCTTGGTTTAAAAGTAATTCGAATGAAGAATTGTGCAATTTTATGTAAATCGTATAGTTTTTTCTAAAGCCCCTATTCACAAATAATTAATCAGTGATTAATGATGATATGGCTATTAAAGGACGTATATCTAAGTCAAAACAAAGATTAAATATTAAGAAATATGTTTAAATCAGCAAAAAAATTTTACCTACAAATTTTTTGTTTAAAAATTTTTTGGTACTAAATGATTTTGATTTGATCACATCAAAATTTTTTTTCATAACAAAGCAAAAATTAATCACATTTAGCATTTTGTTTCATTTTCTTTTAAGATTTCATTTTTAAGTTTGAATAAGGTATTCTCTTTAAAAAAGTGCTTTAAGATAAACTTTCTAAATTTTGCTATATCGTCATTCCCAACTCTTTTGATTTTATTTCGTGTGCGTTTGTATACTTTTTGGCAATCCATCAAATTAATGTTACAAATAGAAATTCAACTACTACAAATTAATTTGTATGGTTTATGGTACTGGTTACTGAATTACAGTAAGCATGTATTACGAAAAACTCGAAATCCCTGTCTTATAGCATTCTTATTTTCAGATGAGTCTTTTTAGTTTGTTAACTTTTTTTTGGCGTTTTATTATAATTTATTTTTTGGGGGTATATCAGGCAAAACCATTACCTATAGCGAAAAACACTAATTCATTGACAGGGGAAAAAATCTGGTAAAATTACCATACTATATGATGATACTGACATTTCTGGGAAAAAAAGAAGCATAATGCTATTAATAAAAACTAAAATATATGCCATTTAAACCATTATTTTAAATATTTTTCTGTACATATGGTAACGATTTATAGAAAAGTATGGTTTTAAAAATAATAGCTCTTATTACAATACACTTAATGAAAATTAGAAAATTGAAAAGTTTCTATGCCATGCTCTAAAGTATCATGAAAAAATTACGAAATTTTACAATCTTTATTACCAACAGCATTGCAATAAAACCGTATTTCATTGTTAATTTTATCATAATCATTACCAACGCGTCTCGATAAAAATTACCGAGTGTTTTGGTGTTTCCATAGAGCCAGAAACATGCTAAATTTTACCTCATTTTGGTGGTTTAGACCACCTTCGTTTATCAGTGATTGAACAACGATGATTAAACTCAAACTTTTTCTCAATTTTTGTAAATTCTGATAACAAAATTAAATGGATTTAAAATCAATTTATTTTTATGCAAAAACAGCTCGTAAAATATCAGTAATTTTACTTGTTTTAGAATTTTACTATATGAACTTCGTATAACTTTAGAAAAATAGCTGCGCGACTACGAAAAGGCGTAGTTTCTTCATATTTCTGGAGATACATCGTGATGCGTCTTGAGTGCACAATATGGGCAAAATCAGGCTACATCTACTCTACTTCCACAACATCTACATATGTTTGCATGTTCATGGGGTGATGGAGGTTCTACAACAATGCTCACTGGCGGTGATGGTTGGTTATATCCATCAATGACTGGTGATGGGTACTCAACGTTTTCTAAATCTAGTGGAAGTCTCTTTTGACATAGTTTTTCAACGAAAGCCGCTACATAGCTATCAGCCACTACGTTCATAACAGTTCGAAATCGTTCCCTACAAATGAAACATGTTTCTCGTTAAATGTTAGGTGTTATACATTTATGAAACAAATAGAATAAAATACATCTAAACATTATGCAAATTAAAGTTAAAAGTTGTTTTATATTTGAAAATCATGCATTTCTTTTTGGAAGGCATTTATGTCTATGTTCCATTCCATGTTCTGACTTTTTTTTATTTCTTTTATTTTATGTTTTATAACCTTAGTTGAACAGTCAATCCAATTTGGGTTGGCTGTTCAACGATTATCAATATCCGACAATGTCCCTATTCTTAGGATTACCAATGTCCGACTCCGTAACCTTGTAATTTTGAACCCTATCCGGAAAACAATGGAACATCTGGATTAAGTATTGAGAGAAATTTACTTTCTAGGAGGACGTTTTAATGGGACTAACCCGCTTTTGCGTTATATGGAGAGGAAAACTTCCCACGGTTAGCTTCAAGGCAAGGGGACTCTTACCCATGATCTATTTACCACTGAGGATATTTTACGTTAACACTGTGGTTGGTGCAAAGCGGCTGCGAAATTCGTTTCGATTAGCCATTGCTGAGGTTCGAGTCCAGGTTCCCTTTTTGGAATTTTTTTTAAAATTTTGCTACTTTTTTTCAATTAGCATTTTACATAAATAAGTTTATATAAACAAATGAAATATTTAATAAATTATGAATTTTTGAAGGATATAAGTATTATTTTTTGTAAAAAGAAAATTCTAATTTTCGGAGCTTCCGTATTCTTTTAACGGAACCCTAGTGTTCCACAGAACACATTTCCTGAAACACCGAGTTGATACTTGAAAAATAAGTTTTTTTGTTTATTAACCTGAACTTTTCATGAACATATATTTTATTAATGTTTATAATGTCTCTTATGTTTAGGAAATAATAATAATGATAATGTCTCTTAAGGTTTATGAAATACAGTAGAGAACCGATTATCCGGAACGATCGGGACTATCGCTATTCCGGATAACTGATTTTTCCGGTTTTCTGAATCGCTACAAAAAGCCGTTTTTTTAGTGTTAAACCCAACTAAAAGAGAATTTTTTTTTTGGAAATAATCTTAAAAATAAGAAAAAACGATGAGGTAATGCACTAATGATTATTTCTGAAATGATGGTAAGGTAAACATCTTTCAAAAAAGAAAGAAAAATCCTAAAATCTTATGAGGAAAAAATTTTTCTTAAAAAAAAATTGCGGGAAAATTTATCGAATTTCGTTCCGGTTTTCTGGTTTTCTGATTTCCGGATAATGGGTTCTGTACTGCATAATAACATTTCTGTGCTATTTAATGTCTTCGCTTTAAAATAGCACAAAAATTGTAAACATTTTGCATCATTTAATTTGATAATTTATTTCTATCGAAGCTTTTATTCGTTTTTTATAAATTAAATACTTACATGAGCCATTCCATGGACAAAAACAGAGAGACATATTGAGGCTTGTTAATGCCTACAGCAGCCATGACTGTCAACAAGTATACCGGATTGCCGCCACCTGCCGTGGCAGGTGCGGCAATGAACAGTAGAACAGATGTCATTCTAAAATAATAAGAGAAAAAAAGAAATATTACAATATTTCTAAGTCTTACTCATCCTTAATACTAACAAGAATTTCCATTCATCATTTACTTTTATTATTGCAATTCTACAAGAAATTTCGCTAATTTTTGATAAGAAATCTATGTTAAAAAATAATGTGAAGATAGTGATAAATCGTACTTTATATTAAAAACAATATAAAAACATTTAATTTAACATTAAATGAATGTATAACTATTTAACAATAAATTAGTTTATAGAAATACAAGTACCTATAAAATCTAGTCTGAAACTTTCTCAATAGATTTGATACCTTCCAAGCGTAAAAAAAGTGTCGCGGTTGTTAGTTGAAACGTTGTTTTTCTATATCAAAAGACGATAGAAAAATAACGTTCATGAAAATAACGCGCTCAATTCTATCGAGAAAGTTCTAAACTGGAAATTTCATAGGAAAATGAATAGAATAAAACTGGCATGCATTTCTATAAACTAATTTATTGTTCAATAATTATGCATTCATTTAGCATTTAAATGTTTTTACATTGCTTTTAATATATCATATGATATATCTGTAGTGCTCTATTATTTTTAAACATATATTACTAACGCTGTGAAAAAACAACAACAAAAATTTGCTATGTATCAAAGTTATCAAAACTCTTAACAGATATGTTGTTGTTGTTTCTAATGTCAATGTGATAATGTCTTGATAACATGCAGGGTCCCCGGACACAAACTTTTTTTAGACCCTTATAACATGCTATAATTTTTAAAAACGAACTTAAGAAACTTTACATACATAAAATAAATCATTTTTAGGATATGATTTAATAATTTTAGCAAATTTAAACACATTTTGTTTGCCTCAATTTCAAATAAAACATTTTTAAAATATGCATAATTTAAAAAAAAAAACAGTTGAGATGCTAACCTATTGTAATCATTAAATAATAAAATAATTTTCGAAACCATGGAAGTTAATTAAAATAATTATATTAAATAAACATAAAGGTTTAACAAATTTAAGAAAATTCAAAAAGTATGAATTATTTTGTCTAACTAAACAGTTATTAAAACATCTTTCAATACCCAAGTACCTAAAATTTTCATTGGCGTGTAAAAAAATAGATTTCGGTTTTCTTTTTAAGTTTTCTTGATGGTAAACTATTCAAAATACTGATGCTTGCATGATAATTACTTACTATTTGCAGAAAAAAATTCACACTTTTTTTACAATAGAATATACTTATTTTAAATATATATATAAGGAAATGCTGTTTATTCTTAACTTTTTTCAATACAATTTATAAAAACCAAGATTCTCAAGTGCCCCCTAAGTGAATGGGGCCCCCGGGCAATACCCGTGTGTACCCATGCATAAAGACGGTACTGGCGATAAGCCAAGTTCGCCAACCATAACTTTTGAGGAAGTGATCAGATTTTAAAGTTCTAAGACTCAATCATGTGGTTTCAAGACCTAAATTTAAATATGCTAATTAATAATTGCAGACGATATTTTAAATTACTATAGTTCGGATACAAAACCATACTGTCTAACGATAAACATGCCTTCTTTTTATACGAACTAGAATTCTTAACCTTCAAAATAAGGAGGGTGGATATCAATCTATAGGGTCTCAATAGTTTCGAGTATAGAACGGTTGAAAGTTTGAACCCCTGAATGCTATTTTTTTCCATATTTCGCTATACTTCAGGATTTTTTTAAGCGAAATGAAACTTTATACCCTCAATTATAAAATTAGCTTATCTAAAGATAGCAGTATGCAGAAACCAATTTTTAATAATTGTTTTATATTTCATTTGATAATTATCAAAACAATGGTGAATTGCAAGGTATATAGTTTGTTTATACACTATTTTAAAGAATGTAGTTTTATAAGACAACAACAAAATTTGAACGAAATCGTTAAAATAGTTTTGGAAAAAATGAAATCTTAAAAATATAACTTGTCTTATTTACTTTTATGCAGTAAGAAATAATTCCAATCACTTAGAAAGTTTGTGAGAATTCCGTTGTAAGTTTATCTGTTGACATAATATTTTGTGAACGAATTCCGCCACGCACTTTATTTAAAAAGTGTTTTCTAAAGTAAAGAAAATCGGTCGAAGGCACAAAATGGCTCCGTACCTTGGATCATTAGATGTTATTCTTAAGACAACACTCATTTTGTGTTCTTTTCTTTTAAACTTTCTAATTGATTGAATTTAGATATTCATGAAATTAATTTTCTTAAATCTTTTAAAATAAGGCAATCGTAATAGATATATCAAAGAAACTATAATTGGAATATTTCAAAAGCGTAAAACAATTTAAAAAAACACGAAAAAATGAATATATTATATCAAAGTCCACAGATCCACGATTTATCCGAAGGGCAATAAAGAAACTAGCCAACGTACAAAACGCATTAACGTTTCTGATTTTGTTAAATCAGGCAAAAATAATTTTATTATTCTTAAAAAAATTTTGCATGATATTTTTTAGTACTATCTACTTTAGTCCTGTTTTCAAATAGAAGTTCAATATTGTTTAATTTTAGAATGATATTGCTTGGTACTATATACTTAAGTTTGTTTTTAAATGTAAGTTTGATATTGTTTTATTTTAGAATGATATTTTTAGGTACTATCTACATTAGTTCTGTTTTCAAATATAAGTTTGATATTGTTTTATTTTGGAATGACATTGCTTGGTACAATCTACTTAAGTTTGTTTTTAAATATAAGTTTGATATTGTTTTATTTTAGAATGATATTTTTAGGTACTATCTACTTTAGTCCTGTTTTCAAATGGAAGTTTGATATTGTTTTATTTTGGAATGATATTTTTTTGGTACTATATTAGTTCTGTTTTCAAATCTTAGTTCAATATGGTTTTATTTCAGAATGATATTTTTTGGTACTACCTGCATTAGTTGTATGGTTCTATGATATATTATATACATTTTCCTTTATAATGTGCTTTATCTTCAAATTGTTTAATCATTTTTTTAATACAAAAACTACTTACGCAGCGATAATAGTTTCAGTAGCTCCAAGTTCAATCCCTTCAAGTTGTGCTAAGAAAATAGTAGACAATGTGATATAAAATGTGCCTCCGTTCATGTGCACTACCATTCCTAATGGCAAGACAAAACGCGTTACACATTTATTTACCATGTTCACTTCTTCAGCACATCTCACTGTAGCAGGAAGTGTAGCAGCACTAAAAGTATTAATAAAAAAAAAGGTTTAAATACATATCGAATTTAAAAAGCATATATTACCATAAAAAAGTTCTTTCACTCAATTATGTAGATTTTTTTCTAAGCGACCGCTTGTAATATTTATTTCAACAATACTTATCGGAAATGAAATCAGACATGTTTACACATTAAAAGCATATTAATATTTAAGTAAAGGAAAAAAAAACAAAAAGTTCGTGGAATCTAGAAAATCACTACTAAGGAAGACAGAGCTGAAAATGTCCAAACAGGCAACTAATGAAAACATGAGTAAATTCCATCAGGCAGTCTAACAGGTTTCTTATGGTTTTCAGTCTCACCTTCCTCACCAAGGATTCAACAGATTTCAATAAAGTTTTTTGTTTTTAACTGCCTTAAATATTAAATTACGATCTCTAATATTCCTGCTTCCCCCCCCCCATAAATTTCGAAACTATATTTTAAGCGGGATGTATCGATATATTTTGCTTTGGCTATAATGATACAATATTAGAAAGCACTCCATTTTGCGGATATAATTATGAGAGCTGATGAAGATATTACATCTTTTTTTTATTTCATTTTAATAATCTTCTTCTTCTCTGTTCATTATTCAGTAATTTTTCCATGTTTTCTCTATATTTTGTATATTTTGTCTCTCTCTCTCTCTCTCTCTCTCTGTATATATATATATATATAAANTATATATATATATATATATTCGCCCAGAAACTAAACTTTGATAGCATAGAGAAAGAAAGCATAATCTGATGGGGGGAGAGTAATCCCCTACAATGCCGGTTTTGGATAAACCCTTATCGTTTTGATCGATTCTTTAAAAAATACAAAAACTATTTAGAAAATTGTTTGAAACTTCATAATTTTTTAAGACATACCAATAAAGCGTTTATCGTTAGTAGCTAAATACGATTCTCTACAAAATTATAATTTTTTTTAAAAACTTTTACTACACATGCACAGTATAAAAGAACTAGGTTAAAAACTCATATCCTGCGTGGTTTTTAAAGAATTTTTTAAATCATTTAAATCAACAATATTGCAATTGATTTTAAATTTTTCAAAATTTTGTTCAATATCGTATATTTGCGGAAGTCATAGAAAAAAAAAAGAAAAAAAAAAAGAAGAAAAAAAAGAAACGTAAGGCGAAAATGTTAGATAGGGTAAAAATTTTTTTATCGATCTTCTGGTCTTTTAAACCAATGAAAGCTTTAAATCTTATTGTTAAGTATGAAAAATCGCATGAATTAAACACCTCTAAAGTTACAAAATAATCCTTTAAATATATCTTGAGAAGAGAAATTCCAAAAAAAAAAAATGTCAAAAACTGAAAGTGTCTCATCTATTATTGTAGGGTAGTATATATATTTGAACTACCTTGTTGGACTACCTTTTAATACTGTTCGAATTCGTCTTGGCATAGATTCTATAAGATGTTGGTAAGTGGTAAGAGAAATTTGACCCTATGTCCGATAAGCTGTAATTTTCAGTTCCGCCAGATTGGATGGCCCTGGATCCAGCTGTTTGATGCCCCTGTTCGATCTCATCCCACAAATTCTCAACTGGATTGAGATCTGGTAATTATGCGGGCCAACGAAGCAAGGTAAAGTCACCGACATGTTCTTTTAACCATCTGATGACAATATGAGCTGTATGACAAGGAGCATTGTCTTGCTGAAAGTATCCATCCCCGGCGGGGTACACCATTAATAAAACGACCCTTCCCGGAATAAAACGACCCATGAAATGCCAAGAAAAGATCCCCCAAACAATAACATTGTCTCCGCCATCTTGAAGTGTTGTGGCTTTGTAGATGGAGGTCCATGCTTTTGAGCTGTTTTCGCCATATCCGAACCCTGCCGTCTGCACGATGTAATTGAAAACGCGATTCATCAGACCACCTGACCTTTTTCCAGTCATCTACTGTCCAATCCTTATTCTCCTTTGCAAACTGGAGACGTCTGCTCTTGTTCAAGTCTGGCAGTAGAGCCTTTCGAGCCGGTCATCTGCTCCCATAGCCTATACAGTGTAATGTGCGGCGCATAGTTCATTCTGAGACGTTCGCAGTTACACCTTCATTAAGATTTCCTACTATTTGATGCACTGTTGCTCTTCTGTTGGACTGGACAACTCTGGCAAGTCTCCTTTCAGCTCGAGTATTCAGTAGCTGTGACGACCACAAGCTCGACGTTGAGACCTGGTTTTCTGCTTGGTAGTTCAGTCTCTGTACACTTAATAACTGCTATTCTCGAACACTTCACAAGAGCAGCCGTTTTGCTGATACTGGTTCCGACGTTTCGAGTGCCATTCGAGCAACAAGAGAGATTATGTAAGCATTACACAAACTACCGTAAAATACAGATTAATACGTTCGCTTACTTATCACGTGATATCGTGTGACGAAATTCCTTCCTACAGTTTGCGTCAATAAGACAAATTGAGTGGTAGCCAAGTTGCATATTTCCATCCAGTTATTTTTTTCAGAAAATATCTTTTCTCGTGACAATAACATTAACGTGACAACAACATAATGCTGTTTCAGGTTTATCCTTACATTATTACTCTAGTCTAAAAAGTAGGACTGGGTTATAAATCGATGTATCGCAACATATCGATTTAACGCATATATCAGCAAGACGATACCGCAACTTTCGTTTCAGGCGATGCATCAGAAATCTGATGCATCGGATTTCTGATGTATCAGAAATCTGTTTTAAGCCGCAGACTAAAGACGACGAGCGCAAAACGATGTATCGATATAAGACGCGCAAGTATCTTTTTGCAACTGATACCGACTCGCGCTGTGGAAGACGATGTTCGTTTCGCTATGTTGAAATGGCCTTGATTGATGAGTGGTAGAATCAGAAACATAGTTTTGAGAATATATATCGTGATCTCGCATGTTCGTTTCCGCGCCTCATAGTTTTTCTCTTTCTCTTTGTCGCGACTTGATATCGTTTCTTGTAAATTATTTTCAGTGGGACTGACTTCGTGATCGCTGTCGTTACCTTGTTCTGAACGTAATCTATTATTGAAAAGAATGTATAAAAAAGTGTTTCTTAATTAATTACAGTGATCTCTCACTTATGCACCACCTCTTTTATGCACCTTTTTCATTTATACGACGATTTTTATAGGTCCCAGTACAATAGATAGGAAAATAATGATAAACATCCTTCGTTTATGCGTCGCTCTAAAAATAAATTTTTCACTTATGCGCCGAAATTTTAGGCTAGTATTTTAATTTTTTAATCCTTTAAATACTTTTTCTTTAAAAAAAATGTTTTAAATTAAAAATGAAGCAAATGAGCAATCCTTGTTACAGATAAAAAGAAATATATGCTGTTAGATCCTATTGAATTTGCTTCCCCCTGTGACCTTTTCATTTTTGCTGTTTATGGAAAGGCATTCTTTGTAAAATTTTGAATAGGGTGTCTTATCTGTTACACCAACAACAATGAAAGCTCATTCATCTTTTAGAAAATGACCATTCCTCTTGTCCAGAGGTTAGTTTCACTCCCATGCTGTTTTCGAGAAAACTAAGACACCTGGAATACGAAAGCTGAAAGAGACCGCGATCACTTATTTGCAGTCAGATGGACATTATGAGTACATAAAAGGAGGTTATCTGTTTAGTGAGGGAATTACTTGAACAACTTATTGTGCAGCATATTATGACGTCAAGTACTTTTCTTAGAAATTTATCATGTGATGTTTCAACCCTCCCATAAAACTAAGTGAAGAATTGTTCATTTATATCTAATTAAAACTTGTGAATGATGAGAACGTGGTGGATGATACTGACGAGATGATAAAGTTCCGCTAAATCACACAGCAGTATTGAAAGCTTTAGACACTATTCCTGACTATTTACAATTTAATTTTGCTTCTGAAGCTCCCCCTTATCCCATTTATATGAACTGGAAAAAACTGTTTTTGAATAACGTCGGCAAAAACAAATACAAACATGTATTAAGATTATTTTGTAAGAAAATAAATTGTCTTAAGGTATGTTAAATTTTTTCTTTGTATAATTATAGTAAATACCAAAACAGTATAAATATTAACATTAAATCTTTAGAAACATATTTATTCATATTGTCACTGCAATTTACGTTGCGTTTTAGAATTTTGAAGATTTTCATTTATGCGCCTCTTTCACTTATGCGCCTTTTTCTCTTGGTCCCTTACACCGGTGCATAAGTGAGAGTTCACTGTAGGTAATTTTTTTTTTGTTTAAACAAAACTTTTATTTTTATTTTTAAATGTGAAAATTAATTTTGATATTATATGTTTGAGTAATTATTTTACATTATTGAATTTATTACAATCGTAAATCTAATTTAAGGTGCCCATAAAGAATTACATTACAAGGTAATTAAATTTGTTAGGCTATTTTTTACTTTATTTTAATTTATTAAAAACTTTTTGAACAAAACTTCTAATAATTTAATGGGTTTTTATTACTGATTTTAAATTTATAAATATTTAGTTATTTTTATTTTTATAAATAAAATTATAACGAAACTTATTTTTCCTCTTTTGGATTTGGACATAAGTCAATCAACTTTGTTTATTCAAAAAAAATTTAGTAAGGTTTGCGATATTTTTTTTTAAAAATCATTTAGCACTTTGTTTTTTAAAGAGTATGACCATGTTTTTTAATTTTCTTTCAATATTGTCAGATAAATATATTATCGAATATCATAATTCCTTTGTTTTTGTTTTTAATAAATTAAACCTTACTTTGTTTTTTCGTTCAGAATTTGCTAATTATTCAATTTAACTTAATTATTTAAGTGAAATAATAATGATAAAAAATAGCGTTGTTTTAAAAGCATTTTTTTTCAATTTATTTAGCACTTTGTTTTAAGTATACAAATAATTTTTAACGAACTTATTTTTAAAATTTTCTTATTATATTGTTAGGTAAATATCTTGATAAATTTCAATTTTATTTTTATTATTATTATTTATTTTTAAACCAGGAAATATTTCGTTATTTGCGCGATCACTTTTAAAAAATATAACATTAATATCTTTCTTAAGCAAAACATATCTATATCTTCAAATTCATAAATTGATTTAAATCAATCTGAGTATGAAGTTTTGATAGAAATCCGACTTTCTGTGCCTTATAAGTAAATGAAATTCAAAAATACTATATCGTGATACATCGCTATATCGCAATGCAAAACTGACGATGCATCACGATATAAAATTTCTTATATCGCCCAGTCCTACTAAGAAGTAATCAAAAATTCACCCCAACATATTCATATTTCTTTTTCATTCCTTGCTCAATTACTCCTCCCTAATTGCAAACTAACTCTTGATTTGAATTTTTTAAAATAACTCAATTTATAGTAAGTTTGTATTTCCTTTGCCTTTGGCTAAGAATTTCGAAAGTGGCTAATACTTTTGATATTGGCTAAATTACTGGCTGCTAATTTGAAGTCATTTTCTCGGGCCCTACATTATAAATTTTGACCAATATGTACCAATAGAAATAAAAAACACGGTGTTGAAATAAACCTGATGGTGGTTCAATACAAACTCAAAAAGCACTTCTCCCAACGAATCCCCACTTTTGCCAATTTTTTTTAAACCAATTCAACGTTACTGGCTAACAAACAATCTGCTGCAAAGGTTTCAGAGCCGATGTTTTTATTGTTCGTAAACTAGACTGGAAGGGTTGCGAACGGAAAATGTTAGTGCTTATAAACGTTAGTATCCTCTTTAGAAGAGGGAATACTTTTAGTTTATTTTTTTTAAAAGTGCAACGCTAAATACGCTAACCACAATGGCTACAATTGGAAGACAAAATATAAGTACCGCTTTTCTTTTGAAAATGGAATAAATCCATTAGGAAAGTGGTAGAACTCCGAGGTTTCGATGGGATAGTATTTTAATGATTGTGCAAATATTAACAAGGGTTTATCAAATTAGGTCATGTTTTATATAATTTAATTTTATGTTACCGTAAACCGGGGCGAGTCTACCCATTTTTTCAGTTTGTCAACTTTCAAGTGGTCAAACTTTTGTAAATATTAAAGAAAAAAGGCTTTTAATAGGTGTTTCGGAATCGCTATTTATCTCTTTTTAAAGCTGTGAAATCGATTTTAGAAAATATTAACAACTAGCTGTACCCTGCGTGCGTTGCAACGCTTTCAGTTTGAATTTTAATTTTGTATTTAAGTGTGTAAATGAGATTTGCGATTATGATTTGAAATGCAAATTTTATTTAATGGTGAAAAAAAAACCAGTGATAGTCTCAGTAGTTAATTCTCTAGGATATCGTTAGTGCATTTTCAAACAGACATGTATGGTGATGCACACGGACCATGAAACATATTTTGGACAATGATCTGAAATAAGACCGGATCTATGGCGACATCAGGAATTTCTGCTGATATCTGATCAGTTTGGCATGGTGGGATTTTTTCAATAAGCCAAATCAAAATGTGTGTCTGTGGCAATCCTCTTTTTTGCCATTCAATAGAGTACATCCAATACCGTTGTCTCTCTAAAAACATGACGCTTCACAATGAAATCAAGTAAAGATTTAAATTTTTGTTTTAACACACGTGCTGTAATATCATGACGATCCGATTGTCCTGGTAACAGAAGCTCTTTAATTTCAAAAGCAGAATTGCATGTAAATGTAATAAATAAATCTGGGAGCCCATATGCGCGAACATATGTCATTGCATCCTGTGAGTATTCATACATGTGCCTTGGAATATAGCCTGCAAGTATAGTCGGCAATATAATCATTTTCCCCACATCATTAGGATTAACGTTACCATCATTAATTATTGCATCCCGTAAATGAATGTATTCTTATGAACGTAATTTCATTTGATTTAATTTAATATACAGTAGGCGTTCAGTTTAAATTTTCGCATACATATCGACAATGTATTGATGAAATAATTGTCGACATTTTAAAATATGATTATCAGCGTTTTGGCAATCATTAATCTATACGCATAAAAACTTATTGCACTTGCTTTCTCATTGGTTTTCTCGCCTGTTTGCGAATTTCTCAATTTTATGTTAAAATTATTTCCCTCCTCTCCTCGCCAAAATAAAATAGGATATTGCAATGCATCATAGGATCAATACGTTTCTGAGAACTCTTTGAACGTCATCATTTTTGAGATGAAGAACTGTATCGCGGGAGGTAAATTCTTCGCCAACTATAACAATAGCCACTTCATCCAATGTTGGCGCATTGTATTTTTCTTTGTGGTGGCCTACAGGTGTTTTTTCAGCTCTAATAACAACTTTGTAAATATCGGATAGCATTAAGTCAAGAGCAATTCTGAACAGCCTAATTAACTGATTATGTTGACCGAAAATTTTTGTAATGCGGTATTAATTTCTCGCTTAGTGCCATTGTTTACCTGACAACGTTGATTGACTTGATCATTTGTGTTATCCATGAAATAAATCTGTAGAAATTTATGATCTGCTCCAGGCAATGGAAGAAGTGATCCTGCACGATGATAAATTTGTCCTTGCACTTTGAATGTTGGGATGTAATTCTCGTTCACGATACGTGTAGCACCGAATAAAGTAATTTAGAAACACGAATTGTACCGGCGTATATGCGCCAAAAAATGTTTCGATTGGTTTGTTTGACCTGATACGAAGGTTGATAATGTCTCGGCAGGCGACGTAAAATCTTGTAGTTTCTGTATGCTTCTAGAACAGCAAATTTCAGCTGTTTCATTTTTAAATTTGAGAGCATTACAAAACATACATAATTGATATATTTCTCCGATGATGACACTTGGGGGAAGACTATAGTTTGTTGTCGGATCATAGTGAAATGCACTGAAATTCAAATCAGAGTATTGGCAGCGTCTGAATAGCGAAATGCGTTCTCGGTCGGTTTTCATTCTTGCTTCCCGTTGCTCTGATGTTTCCGACGAACGGGCTTGTGTAGTTCGTAGTTGATTTGTTGACAGTCTTCTTTCCTGTTGCTCAGACGTTTCTAAGGAACGGGCAAAAGCATTCTGTTCTCGATTAGTTTCAAGTCTTTTTCCCGTTGCTCCGATGTTTCTGAAACACGGGTAGTTCTCTTTTTGCGCGCTTGAGATGTCGACCGACTAAGAGCGATTTGCTTAGGCGGCATATTTTTGCAAATATTCTTTCTGACGAATCATTCTTCATCATGACAATGCGAG